>NC_091484.1:59232425-59383940 GCF_947461875.1 Haliaeetus albicilla | reverse complement strand
ATGAGCAACCTGATCTGGCTGAAGATGTCCCTGCTCATTGCAGGGGGGGTTGGAGTAGATGACCTTTAAAGGTCCCCTCCAACCCAAACTATTCTATGATTCTATGACAATTCCATGATTTAAACAGGTAGACTTTCCGTTGGTCTACTTTTAAAGCATATATCATAAACCATACGTCTTGCTTCCATTTTTCACATATCAGGTTGTGGACGAATGAAGAGAATCCTTGAAGTTATTCAGTGTTTTGCCTTATACAGGCACAAGTTTCTAGGACATTGTCTTAGTTTAGCCTTGTTAGATAAGACTTACTTAAATTAGCTGGATTAGATTTGAAGATGAGAGCTTACTAGCAAGTCAGTAGGTCAGCATGTAAGTTTGATAATATTTTCACCAACTTTTGAATTCACTGGTAATAACTGCACATTGCTAGCATTTGTAACTAGCAATATGCAGATTCAAAGGTTAAGGATGTGATCCAAACCCAAATATTGCTGAGGGATGCAGAGTCAGAACTGCTTTAATGTGTTGCTGTCAGCTATCTGACAGCATTGGCAGGTAAAGGGTACAAAGTCATACCATGAAACAACCATTATTGCTACTTTCTTAGCATTTAAACCTCAAGTTTCTTATTACCCCAAAGTTCTTTCATAAAGATAAAAAATGACTGAGAAGAAGGTTTTCAGAAGTCCATAAAGAATATAACAAAACCTTTAGGAAATTCTCCTGAAAGTGGTGGAGCAGAACACAAAACTTGTAGAGACTACTTTTCTTTTCTTTCCTTTCCTTTTGTGACAATTGGATTTCAGACCTAACTGCAATGCATCATTCCATTTTACCCTATTCACAAATGTCAGTGTTATAATCATATTGGCCAACGGTATTCAAGGTCAGGTTGGACGGGGCTCTGAGCAACCTGATCTAGTTGAAGATGTCCCTGCTCATTGCAGAGGCGTTGGACTAGATGGCCTTTAAAGGTTCTTTCCAACCCAAACCATTCTATGATCCTATACTGTTCAGCCTCTATAGCTTTTCCTCAGATGTATTAGAATAATAGTTGTCCATCAGAGTAGGCGCAGACAGTATATACTTGCAACACACTGTTACTTCACTAGCTCATTTTCTAAGGAAATGAAAGCA
The DNA here is from genome assembly GCF_947461875.1 of Haliaeetus albicilla. NCBI lineage: Eukaryota > Metazoa > Chordata > Aves > Accipitriformes > Accipitridae > Haliaeetus > Haliaeetus albicilla. Next base: position 59,382,803 of record NC_091484.1, on the reverse strand, counting down.
TGATTTAATTTTGCTTCAGTTGTTAAATACCTGCTCATAATCAAGACAAAGAGAATACTTCGCTGACACCTAGTCAACACTAGAATGTTGCTTGTTTTAGATAACTAGCATAAAGCTTTAATGTGCTTTTAAATGAAACTAGATACTAGGAACATTTCTTTACCAAGAGGGTGGTCAAACACTGGAACAAGCTTCTGGGAGAGGTGAACGATACTCCAAGCCTGTCAGTGTTTAAGAGGCATTTGGACAATACCCTTAATAATATGTTTTAACTTTTGATCAGCTCTGAAGTGGTCAGGCAGTTGGACTAGATGATCATTGTAGGTCCCTTTCAACTGGAACTAGTCTATTCTAGTCTAGATAAACTGTAAAATAAATAAATAAATAGATGAATAAATAAGAGACAGAAAAAGTCATAAACTGCCACTCCCAAGAAAGTGTAAAGTGCCTAGCAATGCACATCAGGGTTGCTACATTCATTGTAGGTAGATGGAAGGTGAGCATTAAAGCATTGTCTCATGTCTATTATCAGCCTAAGGAATTTCAAGCACAGCAAGTCTCTGTTGAGTTTGCATTTGGAGAAAGACTACTTGACTGAGAGTAATTAATGGCACAGTATTTTTCCTCTAAGTAATGAGTAAGTCCTACTCTCCCCTCTGAAGCACTGCTGTCACTTTACTCCCAAGGGTCCTTCCAACCTCTGCATTACACCACTCATGCGGCAGTATAGCCATTAGAGCACTGACACCTAAAAGAGGGAGGAGACAGCTCTGAGAAAGGTCTGTAGTGGCTAAAATGTAATCTCGAATGGATCCTGAATGATTTTGTCAGCAAATGCTCTCACTGTCGAAGATGGCAATGCTCAGCATTTTGTTGGTCATTACCTTGCTTTAAAAAAAACAACAAACAAACTTGATTCAGTGAAGTAAGATCACTGTGAATGCTTTGATTTACAGATCTATACAACATTTCATTATCAAACTATCAGATAAAGCCCTGTTTTGGTTAGTACACATTTTTGAAAGATAATTGCCTAGTTTTCAAGCCCATCACCTGTAAAACGGGTATATCCTACAGCTGTCTCTCACATTGTCTTTACATTGTCAAATTCAGACATGCAATATGATTTGTAAAAGCCAAGAAAACAAACCCAAAATGTGGCATGCATTTAGATGCTTAACTATGCATTTAAGAGCCAGATCTTTTACCCTACCTTGAATGAATGGACAAGTAAAAATAATCTTGACAGAATGATACATGCTTGATCATGGTTTCAGCAAAAGTACATCTGAAGAACTAATTTAATTTTTTACAATGTCATTCATGACAAAGACATACATAACCCATAAATACATTACTATCTAACAGCTCTGTATCTCCTCTCATCATCCTGAGCTTTGAAAACTGAACACAAACATATTGCCTTGTTATCCTTTAAAAGTCATTGATGGACACACTTTCTCTCTTTCTTCCTCTGTTTCAACTGTCAAGCATTAATCACTGCCTTAGTTGCAAATGAAACTTTTATTGGGCAATTATCATCAAGGTCTATATAAAATCCTTGCCCTTCACTCCATGTATTAGGTAAAAATGCCATTGCCAGAGGAATACATCAATAATGCATTACAAATTATGAAATCTAATAAAACAGGTGCTGTGTTTCTTGTACCATCAAATTCCTGGGTTTAACTAGTGTATAGAGCAGAAATGCTTGATGTCTCTCCCCGACAACTCCTACTATTACATCAGTGAAAACAGAATGTTCTCCTGGCATTGCAATACATGCACAAAACCAAGCATAGTGTTTCTTAATCTTTTTCAGTTGAGAGAAAAAAAAAACACAAAAGATCTCCCCTCTTTCTCTCCCCCAAAACCTATGGCCCCTCTGGTATCCCTTTCCATACTTTTGGAAACTGAGAGTAAGGAGTAAAGAAGCAATTATGAAAATAAAATGTTATTGCTCTAAAAATCCTGTAATTTTACCCTTATAATTGAAAGTGAAAAAAAATATCAGTGATTAGTATGCTGCTGACTATGCCTGGTGATAGACTTTGATGAGACAGAACCCACACTAACACCGAACAATTATTGTATTACCTTTATTTTCCTTCATTGTTTACTCATATGCACAGGGATGTTATGGTGCTTCTATGCTTCTTTAAAATTTGTTACAGATTCCTGATTTTTTTGGATGAAGAATGATCACAGTGAGTGGGCAAAACCACGCTAAATAATTAATGAGGAGTCAGTAACACTCACGCTGTCTAGAATATCTGGCCCCATCTTTCACTCTTTACTCTACATGAAACACAATTTCTGGCCAACTCAGCTGTCTATACACAACAGGCAGAAAGGGAAAAATGTTAGGTGTATGCCAGCCTCTCCAGCCTTGCAGTAACAGGATGTCAACTGGCAGTATGTTTCTGTAACAATTCCCTCAACTAAGTATTCTTTTGAACTGGGATTTATGCAGATGTTTATGTCAATACAACTTTAGCACAAACATCTAAGAGGGTGAAGCAAGCACTTTCAAAATAAATAATTAAAGGTAGCCCCTGGAACAATGAATGGAAAGAAAGCCAAGGGGCAAAACCCCGAACAAATCAACAATTCCTTTAACAATGAAACTTCTGGTTTTTTTTTTTCCATTTTTTTCCTCAGAGGCTATTAAAAAATGAAATATTACATGTATATGGAGCTACTCATCATCTTAAGCAATTTTAGCCACAGCTTTTCCTACTAGCCTTTACAAAATGAAGAATCCCCCACACCCAAGTATGTTCTCTCTATGCCTGAAACAGGTAGCAGGTTAGAAACTTTTCACAGGTTCAAATAAACAAAAAGCAAGGGGCAATACAGCTTAAGTAGGAAGCCTTAGTTGTCGGCACAGGCATCAGTTATTCAACCTGGCTCTAAACTTCTTTAATATCCAAAGCCCAAATGAGAAAAAAAGCATTGATTAAATAAAACCAAAAATAAATGGCAGAAATATTTTCAATGAAAACATAAGATGTTTTGACTACATTCTTTTATTGTATTCTCTACAATCTCACTGCCATGAGCTTTATTTTTTTTCCTCCCCATAAAGATTGCTTTCAAACAATGAAATTGAAATAGTATCAAGTTGGGCATATAATAAGGCTGGGATTAATACTAGCAAAATCTTTCAGATGTCTAATGTTGAGATGCATAATTTTCTTCATAGCATATTCATATTGAAAAAGCTAAATTGGTTCTCTCTTTTTTTGATCTTTTGTTTTCTCTTATGATGGGTTTGCCACTTGCAAATTCAAGTGTTACAATAACAACCTAGATGAGTGGAGGCTTATGCAATTCTCCTATCTCTTTTTTAAAACCTGCTATTTGAGTTTTAATACACTGATTGACCATTGGAACCTTCCTAGAAGCAGACTTCCACAGCAGAAAACACACAAAACTTATCCACAAATAGAAGCTTTGAACTGAGCACATAAAGGACACAGCAGGGTGCCAATATGTGAAAGTTTAACCTTATGTGATCCTCACTCTTGTCTTCACTCAGACAAATCCAAAAAAACAGGTATTCTATGCCAGACCAAATGTAAGACAGATTACCATTTTAGTATAAGAAAAATCTTTACTAAGTAGTAAATCAATACTGAGGGAAGGCAAAATTACAGGTAAGAAAATGAATTTTTCCTTTTTCTTGTGTTATATCCACTGTTGTGGACAGTAGTAATAATTCATGGGAAGTAGCAAAGAATGACCATCATCCATCAACTGCACAGAAATGGTAATGAAAGAGTAAAATACCCTCCCCTCACAGAACTCCAAAACCCAAAAAACTATGGGAATAGAGAGAAAACTGCAATAAAACCTCTGATCAAGACAGTAAATGTTTTAGAAGGCAGAATTAGCTGGAGATTTGGGGAGGGGGGGGGAGTTAAAGACCATTTGATTGTTTTAGAACACAAGATTTCTGCTTCTACCCAGAACAGAAAAAAGAGAGGACAGGCAGCAATTCCTGTTGCAAAGCAGCAGTGGTCTCCAAATCCTAAGCACAAACCACAGTCTTTTTTTTTGGCCTGTTTTCAAGATCTTTCACTAACTCAAATTTGTGAAAAAAATCTTTCTTTTCTTTTACTGCATAAAAAAGTATGTCTTCTCCCATTTATAACATTTACTTTCTGAGCAAATTTTAAATATTCTAGGAAGAAGGAGGTACACAGAGAGGGGAATTTTAGACATCAGCTTTTCACACAGGCTTCCCTTTTCATGCACAAAGCAGACAAAATGTGTATGTGTCTGTAGCTTGGTTTCTATCAGTAGTATGAATCTTCCTTTCAAAGGTGTTTCTGAGCAGACTGGATGATTTGTTATCTAAATATTATATTTAAAACACAGTTCTGGGAGAAAACTGATGTTTCTCCATCCAGAAGCATCATACGTCCTCATAATCATATATCTGGCAAAACTGAAGTCTGAAAGGATGTTCCCAGATTGCCAGCTTTCCTGCCTGAAAAAAAAAAAGAAAGTAATTTGATGTGGCAAACTACGGCACAGAATTGTATAGCTTTTTCATGAAACTGTCATACACCACAGGAGATGCCAATAGGCTTCTTCCAGCTCAGAATGGTTTAGATATACATTATTGTCAAGACTGTTCCCCAAAAGACAGACTGCATTTCAAAGTTTTTGAGAAAAATTCATTCCACCAGAATGATAGAAAAAAGGGTAAAAGAATTGGATGCTTTAGGTTGAAATCACCCATGTGCTGGATAGATCAAAGCACCTACACCCTGGGGTTGTAATATATCAAACCAATAATACTGGTTAGTAAGAAAAAGACCTCTGTTTGTGCAATACACCTCAGAACATGCTCCCTGTCTGGTCTGAAGAAATTATTTTAATGAACAGTGTAATGAGAAGGAGAAGATATTGCAGCACGAGGATGAAGCACAACGAGATATGTTGGAGGTGGGTTCATTAACTCAGGCTTTCAGAAGTCATGTCCTATTCAAGCATTCGCATGCTCTCCTTTGAAAAAGAGTTTACTCAAGTTCTCTCACAAAGGCAGTTCATACCCTAATATCTTCATTATGTGTCCCACTAACTACTGGGCAAGACACTCTTTGGATGCTACAGATGCTGTGCATTAAATTGCCAGACATATAATCACAGTGCAGAGATTTTGCTATATTCCTTACTCCTGCTGGCTTGAATAGCGATAGAGAAAAAAATCTGCCTAGATTTTAGTTTTGCTTGAGAAGCACTCGGATTCTCATTCCTTTTCAGAGGGTGAACATACTGACATAATTAGCCACCAGTCTCTGAGGGAGGGAAAATGGTTGGTTTTCTGTATTTGGTTTTGTTTCTTTTGTCTTGAGAAGACCTCAATAAACTACAGAAAACAAAAAGAGTTCAAAGAAGCATTAAAGATGAAAAATGAAACAATACATTTAGAAAAGACTTGGAAAAGCTTTAATTGAATACTGTTTAGTACCATCAAGGTACAAACAAGAAAACCTGCACTATAACTATTTGTAGAAGGAATAGTAATTAAGCAAATAAGCTAAATGCATTTGTAAAGAAAGATGTTTGCTTCATCTCTCTCACCTACCAAATGCTGAATCAGCCAACCCCTCAAAAATAAACACATTTTAAATCTACTAATGCATGACAGATTAGGGTTTTCTTAAATTCTCAAGTAATCAAATACTACTGGATCTAGAAGATACACATGTAGTGATCTGCAGCTGCTCCATCCTGTTCCTTAGTCCCTGCAAACACTGGCTTTCTAAAGGAGGATGTTTGCCAGGTAAAGGTTGGAATCAAAGGCAGCTGCCTGGATTCAGAGCCAGAGGTCATGCTGAATATTACAGCACAAAATGTAGATTAAACCAAAACCATTTTGGATTATACAAACCACCTGGATTATACAAGGCACCACACTTCCTAAATAAAATATGAATTAAATAATTTTATTTGTTTTAGTGTGCTTAATACTTCAGGATTGGCCAAGCAACAAAAGCAACAAAATTCTTGTTCAACAAGACAACAATTATCCCAGAGGAGTAATTGCAAGCTTGAGAATTAAAGCACATACTACAACTCAGGGTGATTACACAATCTGGAATCCAGAGCATCTGAAGAACACTCACAAACATATCCATTATTTACTATTCTGAGGAAAAGGCATGAACATGTCTGGCAGCTTTGAACATTTGAGTTCCAGCATCAGATCATATCACAAATAAACACAAGGCATTTGCCGCTAGTCTAGCCAGCTCTCAGAAGCCCATTCATATAACACTGCTCCAGTTCCGATGTATTTATTTTTTCTTTAAGAAAAATTCCCATGAGTCTCAGGTTTCATAAAGTCCCTGGACTTCCACCTACCATTCTGAAGGCAAGAATACAAATGAAGAAAGTTCCCACTATTATATGAGGAGAAAAAGAAAAGCCTGAAGACAAAGTCTTGACCTCAGGCAGGACACTGGCAAAGTTCCTTGACTCAGGGAAACCCAAACTTTACCCTAAGGCCCTTCTGGTAGCATATATGGACACAGTCAGTGACAGCTGACATTTTAAAATGGAATGAAAGGCAAACACAGTGACTCTCCTTCAGTGGCAGCTGAAGGGGGTAATAGCAATGAATCTCCCCAAGTTTTCCTAAACTGTTTCTGTGCTAATTTCTTCTGGAAGGAAATACTGTTATGCTTTTTTTTACAGTTGTGGTAATTGTATTTCTGTCATTCAGTATTGATAGAATGACTGACATCTTGTCAACATTTTAGTATGTTCATCTTATAAAGCTTGTCCGTAATAAACCAGTAATAAAACTTCCCACAGATTTTTTTCTAAAACGGACAAAACCAGTTGCTCAGTCTTGTCTCAAAAGATTCTACCAGAGAAAACCCATGCTTCGCTCCTAGCTGTTGGGATATCAACTCAAAAGCAACTTTCCCACTATCTTTGCTCTGGATGTGTTGAGATTATTTCCAGGGTGAATACATGGATTCCTCTGTCTCAGTCACAGGGTCCATCTAAGCAACAACAGTCAAGATTTGGCCAGCAGTAGTTATTCAGCACTAGAATCAACCAAAGTGCCTCAAACTGAAATAATTTGGGAGACATAAATGACTCTCTGGAGAAAGACAAAGCGAGTATCTCTTTATGTATTTCACAGAAAGCATAGAAGATTGAGCAAGAAGAAATCTATCACAGCCCTCTGCATGGAAGCAGGCTCAATTATGCCTCAGATATTCCTGCCGGGCATTTGTCTAATACTCTCTCAAGTATCTCTACCAGTGGAGATTTTCCATGTCATTAGGCAATTTACTGTAGAGCTTAACTGCTCATACAGTCACAAGGGTTTTCCTAACCCCTTTCTCTCATTTACCTTGCTGCCATCTGCACCCAGCACTGCTTATCATATCCACGATGGACAGGGAGAGCAAAGTATTGCCTTTCCCTTTGCAACTACTTTTTAACCACCTGAAAAATATTTTTGTCTTCCACTTCAGTCTGCTGCCTATTTTACTAACCAAGCCCCTTTAATGTTGCTCTACAGTTTCCAGACATGTAGGTCATATTTGCTACATCTTCTTTGTCCTCTCCTTTGGTCTAGTTAGCTGGCTAGCATCCTTCCTGAACTGCAATGTGCAAGCCTGGATGCAGCATTTCTGTTGAGGCTGTATGAGCTCAGAAGAGAATAGATAGCCTTATGTTCTTCTTCAGATATTTTACCCTTTAAAACTTCTAATAAGAATCCTCTGTCTTGCCCATCTTTTCTCATTCCTGTAAAGGTGCAGACAGTATCCTGAGGAACAGACTCCTGCACATTTTCACATAGAATTGACTTCTATTCCTTTCAGAATGCTGCTCTCATTTGTCATGATCATCCTGAATCCAACCCTCCAACGTACTTTTAATCCTCTCACCTTTGCTTCATCTGCAAATTTAGTAAGTATTTCTCAGCTGATTTTTCAAAGCTGACAACCTATTAGTAAACATGTTTAGCATGTGCAACAGCATCTGAGTTCTCAGATGAGAGCACAAAATGCTTATCTCTTTAGTTTCTTTTCAATGTTATAGAATCCATAGCTACAGAACAAAATATAACTATTTCCCTTCCATTATATCCTGAACTCTTTTTTCCCCCAGGTATACTGTCACCCAAGTAATTTTACTGTTCTTTTAATTGTGTTATACAATCTGTATTAAGCCTCTCATTGCTGAAGGAATGTTAAGACAGTGTTTGTCCCTACTACCTTTTCTATTGTGCAACTTAAGATAGTATTTACTTTGCAAAGCCTAAAATATTTCTTATGTTGTATAAGCACGGCATTGTAGCCGTTACTCTTTGCAGATAATCTGCTTCCTATCAACGCAGCTGTTAATATGAGTTACACAACGGATTCCAAAAAAGCCTATTATTTGTTTGGTTTTAAAGTTAACACATGTATAGTATAAAATTATTCATGGCATACTTTTTGGGCAAAGCTATGCATATTTCTTGGACAAAGTCCCTAGTCTATTAAGCTGCACTGCCAACTATCACAGTATACATAGTACCCAACTCTCCATTTTTCACGTGCCTGTGGTGAAGTCATGTTACATTGAAGCCCACTAAATTTCAGACTTAACCTTCATGCAGACAAAACCCATTGCTTCAACTGATCTTTCTTGTAGCAAAGGGCTGGAGGATGGGCTTTGGTCAATAGTCACTAATTTCATGAACATATCATACTCTGGTGTGATTATTCTTAATTGAAGTGTGGCGGGAGCCTAAAGACATTTCAGATGGGAGGATCTGTGAAATAATGGATGTAATTAGGCAATGTTTCAAGATGATGGAAAGGGTGTTTTCCATCAACACCATCTCCATCATTTGAGGCCATCCACTGATGTTTGCAGAAAGGAGTTTCTGAAAAACACGAGTGTGGAACACAGCTATTATTACCATCAGTGAAGTATGACACAAGAAACAAAAACTATCCCTCCATCAGTTAGAAAATCACAGCTCTGGATAATAAAAGCTCTACATTTTGTCTCTGGTCTTTACTACAGAATTTTTTAAAACTATTAGCAGCAGCTTCTGTTTTCTCAGAATGAAAGCTGATAAATTAGCAACAGAGAGAAGAGCTCCTAAGCTAGACAGTTCACTTGGAGTTGTTATATAAATGGCCTTTCTGAAATGTGTCCAAGACTTAAATTTTTCTGATTAGTTGATGTCTGTGGAACTGGCAGCAAGCCTTTTCACTGTTGCTCTCATGCTAATTATTATTCTTGTTTCACTGCATATTTTACTAGCATTTCTCAAGTGTCTAGTTATAAATGTCTTAAAAGCCTGAGGACGGTTGAATCAGTAGAGGTAAAATAAGAATAGATCCAAGCTTATATGATCCTTGCCTTTCTTGTACAACTATTTTTGAGGTTGAAAAGAAGAGTATCCCTACATCCAACCTGGAATTGATCAGAATGCACTTCGAAAAGGAACAGAGATGCTCTTAAGCCTGTCCAGTATATTTATATATCACAAAAGGACATAGAACAACAAAGATATGAGTTACTGCATACAGTTTGCTTCTTTTTGTTCAACTAACTTCTTCTTAAAAAAGGAAGCTAACTGTAAAAATAGGATTTCTAATATTCATCTCCATGACACATTTTTCCTTGTAGATAACGGCTCTCTTCAGATTCAAGAAAGCTCTAAAAGATCTCATTTATCTAATCTATCAGAACCAATTAATTTTACCAGAAAAATATTCCTCTCGTATCCTCAAACATCAGACCTTTCGTGTTCCCATAATTCATCTCCCCAAACTGCTATCAACCCTGTAATTGGAGTTTGTGTCTCTTTGTTCCCACAGTTCTTTCAAACACCACTTCAAGTCCCATCACTTCTCATTAACTAGTAACTTCTGCAACTCTCTTTGATAGAAGAGTCAAATCCCCCAAGTCAAAACTTTGTAAATTAGCATTCATTATTCCATGTTTCACCCTGCTTTGTATTATCTGCCGCTGGATCAGGAATAGAAACTGCTGTCTTGGTTCCTAACATGTTAAATAACTTTAGAAAACTACTCTTTCATTGCCCTCTGTACAGATCATTCCTTTGACCCCTGTGCCGCCTAAGAGTGGTATGATCCACAAGATATTCTTCTAACGATATGGTGTGACATGCCATTGAAAATCAGCTGTGAAGTATTCTCTGACAGATGCTGTAAGAAATTTTCCATGCTGTATATTGAAAGGAGATGCAAGCAACCTTTTAATTACTTGTACCACAATTCAGCTCTCTTCTTGATATCCCACATCTGAATGGGTAAAGGGCTTAATCGTGGTATTTTTGAAAGATTCATCTGAAGTAATCTTAAATGAAATGTATCTTTATAATGAAGTAAAAAAGAAGACTAAACATGCATCAGTACAGAAGCTGAGTTTCCATTTCAGTGGGTTCAATATGGAAATACAAGGCTGGCAATTGCCAAAGATGCCAACCATCACTTTTATCAAAGAGGGCTCCAAAAAACTTTTTTATTCCACCAACACCATTTTTTTGTTCAATAGTACAGAACAAAATGGCCAGACAATAACTATTTCCATACATATGAATGCCATGAATGCCACCAAAAAGGCAAGAAGATAAGAAGGAAATTCTTCATTGCCAAGAAATTAGATTACTAACTGAAAAATTCTCTACATGAAATACAAGATGGCAGCAAAGGAAAAAATGGTGAATGGGCTGAGGCACTCAAGGAAGCAAAGCCGAGAGCTATTAGTACAGACAGTCTTTCTCTGAACAGAAGATAAGTGTGCAGAGGAACTGTTTGTAAACTGAAAATTCATTCAACTGTTTAGGCAGAAACAATTTTTCCTTAGACTCTTAGCAGGGTTTTGTTTTGTTTTCTCATCCGACAGTACTTTCAATTATTAAGACAGAATGACAAAAGAGCATATGCGCTCAATGATGAGAGGACCTGCACCATCAAACTGGGCATCTGCTACTCATTTCTGAAGGATGCTGCAAGTCAGACTCAAGTGAAAACCAGAATACTGAATAGTGCTGAGCCGGGCCAGCTGGAGCAGGACCAAGAAATGGGGCTATCTGCAGAGGAATTTAACACAAGTGGTGTGTAGAAAGTAATTTGTACCTGGGAATGCACCCTGTAATTGTTTCATTGTATTTGATCAGCTACATTACAGAGATGACTTAGGCATAAATATGGCCAATGACAGACCAAAGAGAGATGCAAAGGTGATTCCATTTCAATAAAATACCCTTGGCTTTGCTCCCAAAGAGAGTCAAAGTGCACTGACATGACCCAGCTATTAATCTGTGAAACTATAACTGGATCTGGACTTACTGTATCCTTGAACAGGATGCATCACAGAAATAATCACCTAATTTATGAAGCTGAAGAGTCTCCTCTGACTTGATTTCATTCTAACCTGGCTTGCACCTGCCCAATGCTGTCCTGAATTGCTTACTCATTTTGGAAATATTATGGCTACCTACCGCATTCACCAGCTGTAACAGCAGCTGTTATTTCTGTTGCCTTTTTTTCCACCAAAACTGACAACCTGGTAAAACACATTTTGCAAACAAAATTCTGAAGCATTTCAGAAATGAGAAGTCCAATCAGTGCATTGAATAATAGTTCTCAGTGACAGAATCAACGGGGGTGCAATGTTACTTAGAACTCCTTTCTGTTGACTGCACAGCATTTACAGTAAAGATGGTCTTCCTTCAATTAATTTTTATTTTAATAAGTCTTACAATTTTTTTTTTTACTTCTTCTTGCGTTGCTTCAGATAAATCCCTGAATAACCTTATTAACAATTCAGTAAAGGCATAGTTCTGAGATTTTATGAAGACAGTAACTGTTTATAAATGTATGTTGTACAACACAGCTTCTACTAGAAACCTTTGTAATCTTATCACATTGTAGGAATGGGGAGAGAGAGAGAACTCCTTTTCACTGAAAGCACGGTTAGCAGTGAGTTTCTTCACAAAGGTAAATGGAATCACAGAATCACAGAATAATTGAGGTTGGAAGGGACTTCCAGGATCATCTAGTCCAACCCCTGCTCAAAGCAGGTCTGGTTAGATCAGGCTGCTCAAGCCCATGTCCAAGAGAGTCTTGAGCACCTCCAAGGACAGAGACACCACAACCTCTTTGTGCATCCTACTCCAGTATTTGGTCATGCTCATGGTAAAAAGAAAAATCCTAATATCTAATCAGAACATCCTACATTAATATAATTTTTGTTACCCAAACTTTTAAAATATATGACTGATTTAGTCACATTAATTACAAAAACACGTCCGTATTCATAGCTTTTTGCCCCCCAACTCTACTAATGCAAAGTTTGATTTGAATTTCTTTTGTCTCTCCATTTGATATCTGAGCAGTAAATGAAAATATGTAAATAAAATCTGTACAGGAATTCTGTACAGGTGTAGGGGAAAAAAAGGATCCAGAATAGAGAATGAATGTGGCAGTACATCATCCCACAGCCAGAGCAAGCCCAACAATTGTCCAATAAACCACTATTACAAAAAGTCTTTACCCAGTCCCCTACTACTCCAATACATAGAGCTGAAAATGTAAACCAGTGGTTCGCATTTCCTTAGGTAGACACCACAACTTCCATTTATTTTATGATAACAGAAAGCCCTTTTCAAACTGGTAACAAATGGAGAACAGATCAAACTCTTTAAAACTTTGATGTTGTTTAACAGTTAATGCTCCCCTGCAGAATATCGGTAAAGAAGGGATATTCATAGCCTTTGAGGAAAACTAAGTTCCTGTGAAATAACAGCATTTAAGAATTTTTATATATCACGGCCCTAAGAATGGTACATACTCCTGAAGCATGTTTCTATCGCCTGTGTTGGGAATGTTCACATTATCCTTGTAAGTGACTTACTCTCTTTGAAATTCAGCAGAGCTCTCAGACTCCATAACTTTTGGCAGTGAGTTCTTACAGGTTAAACATCAGTCACACAAAAAACAAAACAGGACCAAAAAAATCACGCCCTCTTATTTTCTTCAGCTTTTTTATTTGTTCCTTTTAGTTTTACTGGATATGCCTTTCCAATAGTATGAGAAGACGAAAGCAGAGCACATGTGTTCCATCCATGTTAGTTTTTCCATCTTTCCTCAGTTGGTGCCTTTCAGAACTAAAGAGTCCAAGAAAAAGAGATATCAACCATCTGGGCAGGTCTTTTAACCCCCAATTATTTTCTAGCTAATTTCTGAACCCCTTTGTCTTTCGATTTCACATAGGATGACCTCAAATGCATTCAGCATTCAAGCAAAGGATGGTCACTGACATATCTTTAGAGAACAGCAGGAAAAAAAAAAAAGCACAGGGAATGTTAGACCCAGAACAGATACCATGAGGCAAGCCAGGCAGCTACCTGGGTTAAACAAAGACTAGGATAAGTTTTTCTAAAAATGGATAATATGCAACCTCAAAGACACTGAAAATGCAACATCGCAAGGCACCTTTACAGAAAGCCCTAGAAAGCATACAACAAAATCCCATGTTATCCCACTCCGATCATCAGGACGACTGGGAATAACACAGAAGGAAGAAATCAGATATTCAATCTGCTTGCACCTCAAGCTAGTCATTTGTTTTCCATAACTACTGCAGCTGGGTCTCTAGGAGGCCTGGTAAACATTTCCAATCCCGGGTACTGCTAATTCAGTAGTGCCCAAACAATTACAATGGCTGAAATGAGTATCCATAGCCATAAACAAAGATTGCTGAAGAACTTACTCGGTCTTTTCCCTAAAAAAGCTCTCATATAAATGGGACTAAATGGAGCTATGATGGTAAGAACAGATGGCAAAATGATTTCTTAAGTCATGTTAAATCACATTTTTGCTCATTCTGTTTTCCATACTTTAAACTAAATGACCAATGGTGGTGAAATTTGCCTTTTGCAGCGATAGCAACAGATTTTTCTGCTGCCCCTGGCTACTGCCAGGAGCCTTGAATTTTACTTGGGAAATTATATAGGCAAAAGGGTATACTATCCCCTTAATGATTTTATTTTATGTCTCAGCTCTTGTAAAGTGCTTCAGGTGTAGAGTCTCAGACTGAAGTGATTAGCAGTTTATATTTTCAGAGGATACAGTCAGTCTGAATGGAGTCACTCTACTTATAAGGTAAATATGAGAACATGCTTCCACATTACACCTGGGAGACTTTTCCTGAAACACAGAAGGCAAGTTCTGTCCTCAGCTGGAGGAGGCTGAACATAGGTGAGTTTGTAAAATGTTATCTGGATCTATTTCAACATCCACCTGCACTTTGAAAGATGGAAGAGTCAGGTGGCTGATTTGTGAGGGTATAAATCATCCCTTAACAAAAACTCTTACAAATTCCTTAACATCTCTCTTGGAGGGAGCACAACAACTTCAGCCTCCAGTGCTGGTTTTACTGCCTTATGTTGGCTGCTAATTTAAAGCTAATTGTAGAGCAGGTCACATTCAAGTCACTGGAAAAAAGCCCAGTTACTTTTATGGTGCATGACCAAGCCCTAAAAGAAAATCATAAAACCATAAATTAAACCCATTTAAAAGGAAAAACAACAACAAGCAAACACAACGCAGCTGCAGTTATTTAGAATTATGTGTAATTTTTCTAACCAGTTACTTTCCTAGGTAAGCAACAGGGGACCATTGCTTTGTTAAGCTTTATAAAAAGCAAACCGCAGAGCACCTCCTGTTGTCACACACTGCCACACCTGGCCTGGCCTTTGTAATCACATTATTTGGGCTGTAATTTGCAGACATCTAATGGCACTTTCAGCTAACACCTTCTTTTATCTATTCCTTCTTTTCCTCAACAACATGGAAGACATATAGGAAACGTCAGACCTGAGAACTGAAGTAATGCTTCCTCTGGGTGCCATGCAAAAAGTCTATTATCATCAGAAGGCAAACATGTTGCTTTTTTCCATAAAAGGGTGAATTCAAAACATTAAATAATTATCACATTTCAGAGAATATGAGTGCACTCAAGCCAAAAATACTGGCTGCAGAATATAGCATCTTAATTTTACATCTGTGATAATGTGGAGACTCAAAACATTGCTTCTTTTACTTATTTATGTGTGACAATAAGCAAGACCCTTTTCCAGGCAGCAGCAGGCATAGCAAAAAAGAAAGTTCAGTCTCCACTGCCATTCTGCGACTCAAGATGGAGAAGAGAGAAATCCCAGCACGGCAGCATAGCACAAGATAATTAAAACATAAAAAACTATAGCTCAGCTTTACAAGTAAAGTAATCTAGACAATAGTGACAGGATGCCAAAGCTTTGGCACCTACAGTGCATAAACAGACAACATACCTTGTCCAGACTGGGCAGAGCATAATATCTGCTGTTCACTAGGCTATGTGAAATGCTTACTGAGACCTTGGATTAAGTTTACCTAGTGCATTCCTTCTGTTCATCCACCATCAGGCTCAGTAAAGTGAACAGGCTGTGAAATCAATAGCTTCCCATTTGTTCATTTTTAGGAGAGGCACAACGCTCTTTTATATAAAAGAGCCTGAACTGCCAACATTTCAATGAATCTGAAGGGACTTACCAGCCACTGACCCAAAAAGATAATCAGCACACACCAGTGAGCACTCAGTGCTTCGCCACTAGAGCGACGGTTTAGTAATGGTGACATAACCTTTAACTTCTGGGTCATCAGACATAAAATATCATTACTGTCCAGTAACTATTCAGTGACCCAAAGGACGCAAGAAGAATTGGTAATCACGGTCCTTTTTTTGGACTTGTGATAAGCAATTTCTGGCTAGGCAAGTAGTCCTCTACAGTGCCAGGCTAAAGGATGCCAAGTCTATTCTGTTCCAGCCAAGGACTCACACAGGTATTTCACTGGGATTACCCAAGAGCTTGACAATTGAGTACAAGTTTGAAGGTTATGTTGGACTGGGACCAAAGTGCTCAGCACTAAGTCTCTCTTGATAAACGTCTCTGTATGCACATGTACTGCAAAAAAGTGAGAAAGACCTAGATCCTGAAAGGTATTTAGATACCAAAATCCTATCGTTGTAACATGCTCAAATCTCTCTGAAGATATGAGCCAAAACCACCCTCTACACTCACAATTACTCTGTTTGTTGGAGCCTTAGCGAAGAGACCAGTGACAGAACAAGCATGCAGGCAGGCAAATCCCACATGGCAACCCGACATGCTAGAGAGAGCCATCATGGTTCACTGTACCATAGCTCAGACTCTTTTGTAACCTCTTCTGTAATACAAGTTTCTGCTTCTCTCATTTCACTGTCATCCATCAGCGCTAAAGACTCTTCAAAACACACACAAAAAAGCTTGCAATTCTACAATAGTCCTACTAAAGTAGCCATAGTTTAATCACAGTTACAAGGCAATCAATACATTACACTGAGTCATATGCACCCATTGCCCTAATCTGTATCAGGGAAATATCTACTTTTATAGCGACTCATTTCAACAGGCTAACTAAACCTCTGTTATAGCTGGATGCTAAAGGAAAGAAGCCATACTGGTACTTAGATAGATAGTCACGTAGCACATTCAGCTGTGGTGCATGTTTTCTCTGTAATTTCCCTTCTCTGAGCATGCAGTCTTTGAGATGCAGAAGAATGGACAGCACTTGTCAAACTATGATTACTCCAGAAATTGAAATACATAAAATAATAACTGATGCAATCAAATACACATCCAGCTATCATTTGCTTGGAACAGACAAGCAGATAGCAAATGATTCTGTTCATAATTAATTCACAGAAAGAAGGAGGAGTTGAAAAAAAAAAAACCTATATAAATACATTCTTCAGGACTTGGCAGAAACTAATGACTGAACAAGCATCTCAAAAGGAAAATTAATGAATGACAACAGGAGCAGCACATGTGTAACGTGGAGATAGACTGCAAGAAAATTAAACAGGTTGCTTATGGGAAAATAGCCACCTTCTCCATATTTTGCTGAGAAAAAACACATGGTTCCTAATGGAATTCAAGGCTATTATTCAATCAGAAGCTTCTCATGAAGTCAGAAACTGTGAAAGTATGCTTCCGAAACCAGAGCCCCAGGAGATAATTGAAGCCTTAGAATCACAGTGGTGATTTTCTTGAACACTCATCCCTAGGTTACCTAAAATAAAATCCATCAGACAAGAAGATACAATGCAGTGACATAAAGGTTACAGTGAGTGAGATGTAAATAAAGAAAGCGGAATAAAATAAAATGTATAAACAATCTTTTGGGAAAACTATACATGAGTACTTGCACATGCACACATGCAAATTCAACTCCACTATATAAACCGCTTGTTTTAAGAAATCCTAATTCCCCTTTGAAAGGGCTGTCCAGAATCTTCACATACCCTAGCAGTGTTTTAAGAGCCTTGTGATATCTGTGGTCTTCAGAACTTAACCAAAGTTTTCAAGATCAGTCAAGCAGGTTTTCTAAAGGAAACACTGGATAAGTGGGACACAACATGTATAAGCACCCCAGATGTCATAGCAGTGCTGTGTGAATAGTCACAATCACTGGCTTTAAACTGATGGAGATGTAAACGGAAGCCAGACTCACAAAGCAGATCACAGCTTGACAATACATGCATTACAAGTGACTCACTAAGAGTAAAAAATATTTTTATGGAAGTTGTAGGGAGGGAAAAAAAGCTGTTATTGAATTTAAAAATCACCTCATAAATCCTATGATGCCACAGGATTGGAGAGACAAGAAAACAGAATAACTTTTTTCTTCCTAGGGTCAGTACTGAAATTAAAGTTGTGGTCTTCTCAGCCATGCAGCCAGCGCTAAATTAAAATATTAGAAGAGCATCATATTCCTCATAAGAGGAGCAGACCCCACTCTGTGTTCCTGTCCCAGAAGTTATCAGATAATGGCATGCTAACCTTATTGTTTGCCTTCAACGTTCCCTCACCACCAAATGAACTTTGTTGCTGCTGCTCTGAAGTTAGGGTCAGAGGACAGCGGGGACAGAGGTCTGTTTGCACTATTTGCCATTTAGTGTTACATATAACTAGTGCACTCATTGAAGTAAAATGCCACCCATGTGAAAATTCCATCGTTCAAGTCCTGCAGCCATGGAGTCTGATGCAATTTTTTGCCTAAATGAGAGAATTTAGCCATTTTTCAGTCCCAAGCTAGACAGAATGCACACCATCCATCATACAGGGATGCAAACCCATCTCTCTGCAGCAAGGTGCAGCACAAGCAAGTAAGGCTTAGAGAAAGGATTATCAGCCTAGGGTATGGCAATGCAAAGTGGCACAGTCTAATTTATGGGTTAACAATGTGTGGAGAGACCTTTAAGTAGGGAAGCAATACAAACTGCTCAGAGTATCTAAGACCCAGTGGGCAAAGGTGGCCAAATAATGGCAAGAAATTAAATAGCTTTAATACACTACAGGGCTTTCACAGATAAGTGCCATTAGCTCACACATACTTCATTTTCTAAAAGATCAATTACAAAAGTCCTGTCACTGAATAAAGATTGCAGCTTTTACTCTTTGGCTTCTAGAGGATAAATAAATAAAGAAATAAGTCTGGACAACTCAGAAATTATACAAGAAACAAACAAAAACTGCCAATATTATTATTTCTTAACAAATCCCGTGATTTCTTGAGACTTGTTGCATGTAGTTTTGGAGTCAGTTGCATGGTAAATCTTGATTCATGAAGGCAGGGGTACAAGCCTGTTATTACCAGTATTGAAAAAGCCTGAACACTGTACCAGTGTGAATCTATTGCTTATTCATTATGTACACTGGAGTAGGAAATATATATTCCAACATCACCAAAGAAAAACTAAAATTTCACATTCCTATTTTCTCCAATTGCACTGACAAAAATCACTTTGAAGAATATAGTAAACTAGTGTCAGGCAAAACACTGCAGCACTTGCTCCTCATAAAGAGGAGGTTTCCAGCCAGAGCAAAATTTGGCTGCTACGTTCATGTCCTTATTACTGTAATGTTTTTCTTACATCTGCTGACCTATAATCAGTGCTTGGATGCTAATAATGACATGGGATGTGATACTGTACATCTAATCAGTGCTTCAGCAAACCAAAGAAAAAGACCAAGTGAGAAGCAAAAGAAAGAATTCCATATCAAACTAACATGGAATGAAAGTTTGAGTACTCAGGTGTTCCCATTACCTGATACATTTTTTATATGCAGTAAAAAAAAAAAAAATTTATATTAAATGAGATACTACCAAAAATAAATTCCTAAATCACAACTGTATTTCAGACAATTGCTGTGACACATGCCTTTTCTGGGAGTCCTGAGAGCAAAGGTGCTCCTAGAGCTCCTAGAGCTTCTTTTCACATGACGCAGAAATGTGTGCAGTTGGTGTTGATGAGGCAGAGTACAAAGCTCCCTTAGCAATCCTTCCCTTTCTTGCTAAAGTCTTTGAACATAGGTCTTTATCTGTGTGTGGAGAAGCACAGGCAACACAAACACCAGCTTGCTTGAATCCTAGAGCCCAAACAACACAGTTGTGATTTCAGCCCCCCTGTGATTTGAACCAGGGTGGAGGCTTCCTTGCTATAGAAATCATCCAAATGTATTAAAAATTATCACCACCCTCAAAGACAAAAAGGCATAAAGAAGGAAACATAGTTCTTAAAACTTCTGGAGACCAGGTGCAGAAATTGATTCTCAGGTCCTTTCACACAGCCAATACTTGAAAGAACTGGGATTGAAACTGGATCTCCTGAAAATTGGTTTGGTGACTATCCTACAACTGCAGGATGAAATTATATGTTGCAGTCTTAATTATTTGAAGTCTTTAAGTCAGTCTTTTAAAATACACGTATACTCAGGCCTTAACAATACAGCACTGAAGTTGCGAACTCCCAGGGAACCCTAGGAACTCACACTCTGTTACTCAGCTGCCCACCACAGAGCTTTTGAGGTTAGTTTGATGATGGGTAGATGCTTCTGACACAGATATTGCTAAATCTGTCTTCCAATTTTTAAACTAGCCTGTACAGCCCTGTTATCCCTTGGCTACTCTGAAGAAAGACGCTGAGACGCTGGACAGAGTGGTTTAGTGCTCTTTGTCCCCTGTAAACACATTTGCAAGACTGACACGAGCTCCAGGAAGACAAAAGCAAGAGAACATACTAGCAGCACCTCCAACAGTACAATTACGTTGTTAGACTGACCAGCTAGCTTCCTAAGCTTACCACACCAGCAAGCTTTTGGAGCTACATTTGCTTGGTCTCTCTGAACCAGCTCTTCTGGCCACCAGCTCTACCACTGTTTCAAGTAAGGAGCTGGGATCCTCTTGTAGTCATAAGTACGTTTGAGTTATGGCCTACATCATCCTTTAAGGAGGACCATTACTCTATAGTTTCACTACGTAGGCCTGGTTACTTTGTATAAATGATGCATGCTTTGCTAATGACTATACCCTTGAAGAAGGAACTAAAGACTGATAAAAAGGAAACATCCTGCCCCAGAAGGCGCTGAAGGCAGATGATTGCCAAAGCAGCATGAAGGGGAAAGGTAAAGGCAGCAGGGGGAGACCGCGACCACCGATTCAATTCAAGGCTAGAAGAATTTGCCCCCCGCCCAAGGAGCATCCTTGCTAATTTACATAGCAAGCAAGGCTAATTTAAATATAACTAACCAATAGTAGATGAGATGGTGACTACCAACCAATGAATGTAAATTTAGGCAGGTTTTTTTACTAATCATGTAACAGAATAAATATGTTCTAGTTCTTTGGTGTGGTGTGCTAGCTTTGTGGAATTATCACCTAGCACCTATCTTTGCGCAAACATGAAATAAATAAATATCTCGGCTCTGTGTGTAAGACTGGCTTATTGCACACCATGTATCAAACCCCACTTATGGGACAACACTCCCACTATGTTTCCCAACTTCAGATGCCAGAGCCCTACTCATTTGTGCTGTCAAAGGTTGCTTCCTCTTCTCCTGTCAGTGGGTGGTGGCACAGCCCGCCCCGCTCCCCCCCCCTTTTTTTAACTATCCCTAGGTTTTTCTTAATCACGTTAAATTTCTGGATTAGCTTTAAACTGCTTTTGCTAGTTAAAAACCTAATACATAATGATAAAATTTTACTAATCGTTATCACGCCAACTTTGTAATGACACATGCATTAGTCACACAACTGAAATTACTTCACCTTCAGGAGCCAACAGGATCTAAACACAGTACTTGAGCATAACTTAATTACAGGATTAGGGAACGGGTTGTCTGATGTGCTTGACATGCCTGTATCCCTTCAGGGGAATGCTTGAAGGGCTCAAACACAGTGCTATGATGCTTCATTTTCAATCCTCCACTACACAGGGGCCACAGTGGTTTTAAAAACCAATGACCAGCCATCCTCTCGATATTTAAAACCATGCTGCAAGGTTTGCACAGACTGCAAAGGAGTACAGCAGGGTCATGTAAGTATCTGTACCTATCCCAGTATCATTATAGAAAAATCCTAGAGTGAAATCCATAGTTAAACAGCCATGCCATAAAGGCTGTGCAGAATCCAGCAGGTTAGACACACAACTGTGATGCTAAGAAACTGCTCTCATTGGGACAGCTGGAGCAGAAACAGCAAAGTTATGATGCGACCTGTGCCCACAGACAGCACTACTGGTGACACTGCAAGCCAAGGCTCCTGGACAAAGCCCTGTTGGGATGCTCTCCAGGCAGCAGAAACTGTGGCATTCATTTTAGAGTCTAGCATGCATGATTTAAGCGTCTTTTCAGATCATGGCAGAAAGGGAGTTGCAAGGCCAGAACATGCCAAAAAATGTGAGTTGCCTGTGAACCTGTCTACTTCTCTTACATCTCCAGCCACAGACTTTGGGCAACACCCTTCCCTTGCACTGCTCCTGCACTGACTGAGCAGTGTTGGAGGGCTCATTCATCACCTCTCAAGATGGACAAAACACTTTTCTCCACAGTATTGCACAACAAGACCTGAAAGGAGCAGTTTAAGTTATACAGTGGTTATACTGGAGTTAGTACTCCAGCACCCTACAGCCACGTGCATCTACTATATAATATTTCATAAATTTTAGGTATGCACTCTTTGACTTTGAAAGAGAAGTACATTCTGAACCTCACTGCTTTATTGGTTACTGATCTTTGTATTTACAGCATAAATTTATTCATTGCCAATGTATAACTGTTTGTTCTTTACATCAAATATCTCCTCATCTCTGTTTTTTCTCCCTAAATATATTTATGGAAAGCTATTACATCTTCTTCCAGGCTTTATTTTGTGAGACTAAAGAAACTTATCCTACCTCACAGAGGATAAGTTGTCCCTTTTCATCCCAAATAGGCTTCGTCTGCACCTGTTGCAATGTGAATGACGTTTTATTGCAAATGAATGATCAGAACTTTATGCAATATTTTATGCTCAGTTACACCAGCGTATTTCCTTCTCACTGCTGAAAAAGCTGGTTCTCATATCTTTTAGTAGCACATTCACTTTTTCCACATCTGTCACACATTTTTAAGGTCCAGCCTTTCTGCAGTAAGGAGGCAGATAAGTGTTTTTCAGCTTAGAAGCAGAAATTTTGGCTATCAGTCACTAAATGTGTGAATTTTAACTCTGTATTATTTCATGCCTTTTTCATACTCCACCATCTCCTAATTATTTTTTACATGATTTTCTAGTCCTCCTCTGACACAAATTAAAAGGAATCATCAGTACAACAGCAGAATTTACTGACATACTACCACTTTTTATGACAAGTTTATTATGGAAATACTAAAAAAGTCCCAAAGCCAATTTATAAGAATTTCTATTTGCTTGGAGGGAAGCTACTCCTACTTTCTCTTTCACAGAGTCTTGCCAAGTCCATTACAATTCTTCTGTTAGTAACCCTTTTCCCTAGCTAAACTAACAAATTCCATGTGATAGCGTACCAAATGCCTTTGGGAAGAAAAGTAAAATAAGACCTACCACAAAACCCTTTCACTAAAAAATAAAATAATAATCTTCCCTTTCTCAAAAATTCCATCACCTAGATCCTAAAAAAAAACCAACAAAAACAATGGTAAATCATTATGTCAGTATATAATTGAAATATTAAAATTATTGTTTCAAAATGTGTTCTAAAGCTTAAGATTATAATTGCCTGAATCACTGTTTTTCTCATTTTGAAAAACGAGGTACATGACAAAATTTCATGTATTACCAAATAAAAAAACCTGATTCTTTTTTCCCAGAGAAACACTGAAAATCAAAGGGTGAAAAGGTGAAAGCTACTTTTTTTTTTCTTGAAGGAATACATTTTCCCAATTTAGTCAAGTCTTGGGGGGTGGGGGGCGGAGAAGAAAAAACGTGTTTCTTACAAAAGCAACTGTAAAACAAACACCACCACCCCCCCCATTAAAATACAGATTGAGCCTGGACTGATATTCAGTTGAGAATGTTTTTGATTTGTATTATCATTATGGGGTGAAAAGGGAAGGGAATTTCTTTGCTAAAACTGTTGGATAAACTTATGAGAGATCTTTTTGAGTATCTATGTTTAAAAAGGCTCCTCTTTCAACAAAGCGCTTTGTATAATTTGCTTCAACATCTGCGGGCCTGCTGAGTTCCTCCTTTATTCACATTTCACTAGACCTATAATTAAACCCTCTTCAAAAATGCATCACTTCAGGTGTCCTAATGAAGAATCCTGAGGAAGCCGGTAATAGTTTACTAAGGGAGAGCTACAAAGCTGCTTCGCTACTTACAACTATTTCTTGCAAGATCCATTCTCTTCAGCAGATGGAAGGCTGCAGTAAAAGACAGAGACTCAGGGCTGAAGAGGTCATAAAACTCTCAAAAGCAGGAAATTACATAGGCATATCTGCCAATGCGGTCTATTTATGAAAAGTCATTAGGCGTTCCCAGTCTCTTCAGTTCCTGCTTCCCCAAATAAGAGAACAGTATTTTAAGAACAGTAAACTCAAATCATCTTGTTTTAATTTAAGCTTATTCTTGCTATGTGCTTTTATATGCTCAGCATATAACTCATGCCAAACACTAAAAGTATCCACCTGCTACAGAGAAACCAATTAGATGTACAAGCAAGTAGGGGATTTTCTCCCTTGAAACTTGATCCTGCAGCCCACGGAGAGTCTTGAAGCAGTAAATACCTGCTACAGTATTGTTATCACATGATTCGGCTTTTGTTTCAACATGAGCTCTAGCCCCCAGTTCTAACAACCTTTGAAGGCCCTGTGTTATTATGCCACAGCCGTGCAACTCGGAGCGAAGAAGTTCCCTGCCTCCCAAGAGTTGCATCACACATCAGTTGGCCGGACCACACTGTGGACCCTTCTTTCTCCTAGGTTGGAAAGCTCCGTGAGCCTCACGCGCCTTCTTCCTCTTGGGCTCCAGACAGCCACGGTGAGCAGCTGGACCTGGGCTACTCCATCAGCGACAGCTATAAACCTTAAGAGGCAAATTGTTACTGGAGCCATTGGGATTTTTGCAGAGTAAGGAAAGCAAATTTTGACTAACATCTATAGCAGTGCACAATGATCACCAATACGCAAAGTTGCTTGCATAAGGACTAGCAAAAAACCAGTGATCAGAAGAACCCTGATATCCTCATGAAGTCACTTTATTTGAATGCACTATAAGGCACTATTAGAAACAGTATGAGGTACTAATTGAAGTGAAAAGTTGGAAAGTAAACTTCAAGAAAAGATAATTACTAGATGCTCTTTGCAGTCTTCTATTGATTTATCACTTTGATTTGTACTGAGTATGAAAAAGATGACAAAATACTGAAAGCAGTAATTAAGCCAGGATAAAGAGGGTTGTGCTTTCCTGAATATATCCCATTGTATCAATAAATGAAAGCAAAACTTGGAGTGGAATACGTTCTTAGAACAGTAAAAGGAATGGTACCTCTGGGAAGTAAATACAGCAACTGTTGAAAATAACATCTTTGTTATAGAGACCATGAAAACCAATGTATAAATAGGTAAATAAAGAATGAAGACAAAGATAATGTACTGTATAACTGATATGGGACCTTGTATTTAAAGATATCTCTATATACACACAAGCATATATACATGTACCTACATACCCACCTTCTATGTGTACATTTATACAAGAGGTTACACACTGATGACAAAATGACTGGCAATTGTGCACCAGTCAAAATGGGTTCATAAATATTATCAACACATAAATTCACAATGTCCCACAGCATCTTCTAAATATTTCTAATTTTTTTTGCATCCTTCCGACACACTTGTGACATTTTACATTTCCTTAAATAATATTCAGCAGCAGGAAACAAAGACAACTAGGATCATAAGACCTGGCAGCCCCTTGTACATACAGCTCTGCTTCCCAGTCCAGCAGCTTCCCCAGGCCAATGAGAGACGCAGAGCTGAGCTCTTGAGGAATCGATGGGAAATGTTCTTCAAGAAACATATGTTCAAATGTCCTGTGAGTACATGGGACTACTGATCAGAAGTCATCGTGTCCCAAGACTGACTATTATCTTTTCTATTTACTTTGATTTCAAGGCTAAATGGCTGGAATTCAATTTGCTCCCAACTGAAAGGCTTACTAAGCTGCAAAACCTCCACATTACCTGGTATTATTAAAAGTGAATAGAAAATAAACTCGCTCAAACTAAATGCAAAATATAACCTTGTATACTGCATATCTAGAAGTGCTTAAGCAGATTTTGGGCATTTAGCTCCCACTGACGTCAGTGCTAAATACCTAAGATGAAGCATTTAGGGAACTGTACAGTAACAGTCACAGAACTGCATGGTGTAACTAAGTTAATTTCATCTTATTAACTAAATTCTCATCTTTTCAGTTTTGCTAAGAGGGTTCTAAATATATTGTGGTTATTGTAAAGCCAGACATTCCAAGCTAAATTGAGCACATGTTTCATGGAAGTTGTTCAGCAAAGGATTTGAAAACGTTTAATATATTTTTTCCTATAAATCTGCTCTAAATATTCAGACAATTGTATATCTTTCAGAATTGAGACAATAATTTTACTTGATAACTTGATTAAATTTCCAAACCAGGTAATTGTTCTTTAAAGAAAAGAAAAACATCCAGCTGATGCATTTCATTTATAACAGACCTTAAAATAAATCGTACAGGTCATTAATTTTATATTGCAAAAGGCCTATAAATTAGACTAAATGCTCAGTTGCATATATTGCTCAAGAAAATTAACAGTTCACATTTGGCTGCCTTTTCTTGCTCATCATTTCCTTGAGAACAACTCTTCAGCAAGTTGGCATATCTTTTGCAAGGTAAACTGGGCTCATGAATTATTTATATATTTATTTCTAGGCTATACACTGTACAACCTTCAGATCAAGGAAAGAATCCAAAAAGTTGTTGTATTGGGCTCCACATCCTAAAGCATATGGGGTTCTTCTAGCACCAGAGCTTAAATTTTGGAGTACCACTGCTGCTGGTAGGTCCCAAAGCCAAGCTCAGTCACAACATCAAGTCAGTTTTTTGCTACCTGTGAATATGCAGTGTAATGTAGTGAAAGACCAGCTACATTTTATGTGTAGGCCAGAAGAAGTGTTAGGGAGTCACATACTTTTTCCATTGTCCTTGCACACTGAGGCGGAAGAACTCATGCTCTTAGTGAAATGGATCTGAAGGGACCATTTGGAAAAATGTCTTAGCAATGTATCTATCCTTGGGCTATGGCATTTCTCCAGATTTGTCCTCTTCTAAGGAGATTTCTAGGGCCTTCATTATCTCCTTCACATAGATGCAAGAGATGCTGAACATAAGCCTAGACCCTTCTAGGCTTCCACTTCTCTGACAAGCCTTTGCTCCAGGACAGTGGGGATCTCTGCCTGTTCCTTTGGCCTCACATAACTTCCACTTCTACTTCTTGCTCATAACATTGAAGGAAAAATTAAAAAGTAAAAAGATGAGAAAGAGGAGAACACAATTGCAGGAGGGTTTTCAAAAATCTAAAATGACAAGTAAATAGAATCCACAACTAAATTAATAACTACACATGGAGGTGGGGGGTTTTGTTTTTTTGGGATTTGTTTTTTTGGTGGATTTTTTGGGGATTTTTTTTTTTTGTTATTGGTGTTGGGTTTGGGGGGTTTTGTAAATTATTAGTATATTAGTATTCCCATGGAAGCAAAACAGATTCTCTTATTCCTTTAAGAGACTGCAGCTCTACTCAGCAGTAAGCTTGAATGGCATCTTGCAGCAACAGAGAGAGGAAAAACCCAGTCTTGGATTGCCAAATATTTAAATTGAAGTTAAAGAGCTGTTGGCAGGATAGTAGAGTTCTGACAGAAATTGTAAAGAGGCTATTGGCTTCTGTTTCAGTGAGTAGTTCTTGTATATTCAATATGTCTGTAGTTCCATCACTATGAAGTATACAGTGTCTGTTCTGAAGGTTAAACATGAAAACACAAATTAGAACTGTGCGATTTTTTTCTTGTGCCTACACCAAATTTGCTGTGTGTGATCTTGGCAAGTCATTCAATACTCCAGTGCTCCATTGGTAAAATGAAAATAAATAATAGCAGTTATTAGACATGGCAGTTTTGTGGCTAAATCCATCAGTCTTTACAATGTACTTTAATATATGGTGATGATGAAACCTATAGAAAAGCTTATAAACAGTTATTTTAAAATTCAAAGCCATCCATTCTAAACCCACAAATGCTAAGTAAAATATATTACAGCATAAATGTCAAGAGGGATGGGAGGGAGACAAAGCACATGACATGACTTTAAATCATGATATGCACATGGGATTTCTCAGTGAGTTTGTAGAATGATGGCTATTATTCTTCAGATGCCATTTGGCTGGATAAATATGAACAGCAGGAATACCTATAGTTCAATGGACTTCCTACTAATACCTTGGCAGGTGATTATCAAATTCCCTAAGTAAGTAAGAGCAGAGATGCCTTGTTAGTGATAAAAAGAGCAAGTTGAGGGGGATGAGCATCTCTGAACCAAAAACATGTTTTAGGATTCCTGAGAAAGATGAAGACTGGAACAATTTGCCTTGGCAAACAAAGATAAATGATCTACCATGTCAGTTAACAAGTTAAGGAAATACAGCCCACAATTGCAGAGGGATGCACAGTGAAAGCAGAACACATTTACGTTCAGCATCCCATTTATAATGAAGCCATTATTTTGGGTTATATCTTAGTGCTTTCTGCTGTGATTTGCAGTGCCACAATGATGGTCAGAGGATACTCTGTCAAGCTACAAGTTAAACCACTATTGCCACAGTACAGCTGTAAATATACAGAAAATTACCATAGGGCCAAACAAACTCAGCCTGTACTTATCTTTATCATTGTTATTCATTTTTTTTTCCTCTTTCCCCCTCAGAAAAACATGTTTGTAGGAGTGTATAAACAACTGGATCTTTGAAGAAGTGCTACAGACCAGAAGGGTCCCATTCTGCCTTCCTGGCCTGTCCTCCCCCATCCTGCGATGCCTTGCTAAAACAGGTGTTCAGGACTGAAAAAGGAAGCATTGCTCCTGAATGCCTAGAAGCATAGCCCTGCACAGACCTGGACAGAAAGTCTTTTTATTCCTCGGACATTTTTTACAAGGCAGCCATTGATAAGAGCGCTCACCTGGCAGAGAGATATAGGTTGGGAACCCTTCTTTTCCAGTTTACCTGTCCTATATAATTAAGAAGTTTCTGACATTCCTTAAACTGTGAAACAGACAGTTCCTCCTTTCTGTGATTTTCAGAGTACAGAATCAGAGAAAGTATCTTTTTTTTTTTTTTTACTTCTTTTTAAAGACTAAAAAAGAAACCGAATTAGAATAGAAAATGCACTATTTTCCCCTAAAAGGACACTGCTTCCCTACAGAGCTTCTGAATATACCCTTTCCTGTCTCCACTCTCTGGCTCCCTATGGATTTAAATTAAAGGAGCAGAATATTTGTCCTCAAAGTAGCCTATTTTTTTTTAATCCATTTGGATGTTTTGATCTCTTTCCTCTAGACTTCCAGGCTGAATAGCCCCAGAGAATTAATATGGCTGCTGAAACGTATAGAGTGAACTGAATCAGGCCTTTCATTCCTGCCCAGCAAATGTTCTGATAGCTCTCACAGTCAGCCCATGGACTCTGCTCTGCTTGCTCCTCTTTTTCCCATTTCAAGAGCCTCAATCACTCTGAAAGCCAATGCACTTCCCTTACCCTTAAAATTAAGCAAATTACATTATCACAACTTATAAGTAGATAATACAAATATAAACATCAGCAATGAAACAGGCAACTAGAACCTTCCAGCCTCCAAACCCCAAATACCTTCAAATAGTATAATGGGCAAGTTTGGGAAATGCAGTACATTTTCAGTACTAAGGTAAAGATCAGTCCCATTCATTCTCTTCCTAGGAGTGTACAAGCCATGCTTACTGCCCATAGGAAAGTGGTATCTAGCTGCACTGTGACCAAAGATCCCACACTGCAATATTTCACATACACTAAGGGTTGTTGAGCACAGTACAGAATTAGAGGGAAGGCTTTGTGGGCTGAAGACTCTTTTCAAATTGGCCCAAACTGCACTTACAGGAGTAAACTGTGGCTGTGTTGAAGTATGTGAGGGCAGAATTTAACCTCTTTTTTCCTAAATTCTAGATATAAAAGTCCCTATAAGGATTTTAGCAACACCTACCAGCATGTTTTAGCACGAGTCAGTTCGGTGAAGACTTTACATATGCATTTCTCTTCAAGCACACACTTCAGTCGTGTTTTTAAGTGCTGTGCCAAATTGAGACCTGCAAGAGTAACAACTATTGTTCTTTTTATAATGAATTTACATCTTTCCTCTCTTTGCCTTCTACTTTATGGAAAACCTCAAAATGGATTTGAGTTCTACTTAAAAGTTGAAAAAACTTTCCCTAGATGTCCAAATAATAGATTATTGGAAAAAAAGGGTCAACTGGCTGGCTCTACAATTGTATCAGCATCAGACTCAAAGACTCTCAGATAATGAGAGAGATGAAGTTAAAATTGCAGTGGATTTATGATGATCAATAAAACACGATTGTGTCAGTGCAAGACATAACCAAACACTGGACAATCTCCCTGGCCACAGAGTTTTTAAATTTCAGTAGGAATGCTGGCTTGGTATGCACCCCCACTAAGCTGTGCCATAAACCAGCAGAAGAGGGATAAAATAATGAAATTCAATTATAGGCATGCTAGGGTCGAGGCTAAAGCTAAAAGAGTTGTTTTTATTTTACAGCCTACACTAATTACAGCAAACTTCTGCAGATAAAGCTAGACATAACTTCCGAACCTGAAGACCTCACCTTCAGATTATTATCTATGCCTGCCTGGGGAAAAAAATGTGATTCATTAACATCTCTGGGTCATCCCTTGAAGCTAACAGCAATTTTGTTTGTGTAAAGAGTAGAACAATAAACCATAAATTTGCATTCAAGAAGCAGCATGTAATAAGTGTTTACACTTAAATTTTATGTGAGCTGTGTGTGCTTACTGCTTCTCAAGCTTGGGCCACATTTCAGTCACTTGGAGACAGATCATAAAATCTAAGCAAATATTTAGTTTCTGCATCTCCTAAGTGTGTCTTGCACATCATCCCCCCCCCCCCCAATAAAAAATTTAAAATAAAATCTCAATGCCCAGCTCTTAAAGGGGAATGCAACAAGCATACATCAGAGGATAGATTACTCTCTGTAGTCCTCTGCTGTCATCCACAACAATATGGGGAGGTGGCAGTCAGTTTTTTCTGCCGGCTGAAACATCCTTCTCTGCTGAAACTTCTTCAGGATCTGCAACAAGGCTGCAAACCTTACTGTTGCTGTTGCAAATGGCCTGGGACTTCTGGGCCAACTAAATTCCAAGGTCCAAGATCAGAGAAAAATCTTAGACGTCTACATCTTTTTCAGTCCACCCACCTGTAGGACACCACTTGTAAACTTTGCTACTGTTAAGCAAACATTCAAGCACAGTTCTAAATAAGGGAAATTTTCCATAACTGGAGCCTAGGGATGCATCCCCAAATATTCCAAAGCATAAAGTCCGGTTTGGGTTTTTTTGTTGTTGGTGGTTGTTTCTTGTGTTGTTTTGCTTGTTGGTTTGTTTTTTTTTCCCTCCACTGATGGCTTTATTGGTCTGGAAAGGGTAACTTCAATTTCTTTTCAAATTTGGTGTAGGGAGGGAAACTCATACAGTTTTCAAGCTAAGAATAACAACTTTTTAAAATCCAGCTTTTTAAACTTATCACTATTTTTGCAGAACAAACAAAACCCACCATCGGTGATAAAACAGCAGATGCTGAAAAGCACTGATTGTATTAGAAAATCTGTCAGTTCTGTTTCCAGCCAGATACTTACTCTACAGGAAACTTCAGCATGATTTATAGCATCAGAGGCACAGCATTGTACATAGACTCTGTATAGATACATGTGTTATACAGCATTTGTCAGTAATCTTTCTGCTTAAAAGTTCATGAAGGTACGCTTCCAGTAAAGGCTGCTATCATATTTGTGCAGTAAAGTAATAATATTCTACATCTTGCAATGCTCATTTTCTGAGGAGGATAAACTTTTTAAATAGTCAAAGAATTCAAGTCAGCAGTGCTGCAAACTGATTGCTTTGGAAATCTTTCTTCTGACTAGTTATTACTGAATCTGGATTGTTATTCTCAAAGTTTAATTACAGGAAAAATAATTTTACAGTTTGTAAAACACCATTGTTCTCTCCAAGAACTCGTGGCAAACCCAAAAAGATTTGGACATAGTCCTTCCAAATTGTGAAAGTGCCAACCAGCAGAAATCTAGACCCAGTATTTGTCTATTCTTCACACACTTTTGTTTAGGAAAGAAACTTATTACTTTCGACTATAAAATGTGACAGTTTGGGATCTGCTGTATAAACAGCTGGGACACCTATTCCTCTGCGGTTGCAAGCCTGAGCAAGGAGAGGAACATCAGAAATGGCAAAATCTATGGCGGTCCCAAACTAAGCCTTTTTGTCTCTGCACTGATGAAAGCCCTTAGTCAACTCTAACCTGGAATTTTTTCCGGACAGACAGAATATTTGATCAGAGGTCTGACTGGGTTTTAAAAGCTTAGATTAGGGAATTCAAGGATGAGAATGAAGAGAGAAATTACAGCCCTGAGTTTGGTGAAGCAGGGGGAAACTCAAAAGATAACTGGGCTACTGCAGAAAAAAACAACTCATATACTCTGAGACACGAATGATGCATTTTTAACTTTGGCAAAGTAGTCACTTTTTCTAAACCACCTTCCTATTTGTAAAGTTAGCATATTACCTTACAAGGTCTTCCAAGAATAAGAATACTAATGGATATAAAGTGCATAGCTATGATGATTATGGGGATAATTGAGAAAGCTGTAAGACAAGTGTGGCCTGCAAACAGCAATGGAGGAGTAGAGCATACAAATTGCCTGCTGACAAGTGATGGGAATCAAAAGTCTGGGGTCGAACTTCAGAGAGTACCTAAACAAAGTTAGGAACACAGCTGCATTCAAGCTTGCAGTACAACACAAGGCTAAAGGATTAAAATTAGTCCAAGGAGCTGAAATAACATAAATTCATATCCAGGGAAAACAAACAAACAAAACCAAACCCCCCAAGTAAGTACAAAGTTTGACTTTGTACTGGTATAACAGAACTGCCAATCCTCAGTCACCTCAGCTGAGACAGAGTATAAACCTGCCTCCTTTTAAACAGTAGACCACTTTTCAGGATGTATACATGGGTAGCTCGAGAGGCTGACAAAAGATAATGGTAGTTTCTTCTCTCCATTCAGACTGACAAGTTTACTAGAGGAAGAGCCATTTTGCAGGTCATTTATGCTATTCTAGAAAATGGCTTTGAATTGAAACAAAATCAGTGTTACCAATTTGGCAATAAATGTCCATTAATCATGCATGAAATAAAACAGGGGCTGAAAAAGCTGAGTATATTAAGTCAAAAAAACAAACAGAAAAACAGGCTAAGCAAAAAGAGATAAACACAAGCTTTGAAACAAAGCATACTAAAAGTAAAAATTCTTTGCTACTGTAGAAACTTAAACTGTTGTCAATGTCCACATTATCTTCTGTGGGACATTATACTTGGGGCTGCTGCTATTTTACCACATGCCTGAAGATTGTTATGGGGATGAGCATTACTGATGGCCTGTGGTGCGTGGGGGCATGTGGAACAGACATCCATGACACAACTGCTTCTTATCCCCGGGAAAGACTTGATGACCGAGGTTGTCCCTTCCAGCTATGCGGTCCTAGGAAAAAAATTGTCAGGACAACTTACTAGTATTATTATTATTTTATTTGTGCATTGGAAAGATGGAAATGCCTCCAACGTCTTGCAGTATTAGAAACAAAATTAGAAGGTTTGGAAAAGGTAAATACATTAACATTAGCAAAATTGGAAGCAATTGTTTTTGCTTGGCTTGATGTTTAATAGCAGAAAGACCCCTTTGGTTTTCTGTGGTTGAATGTGAACATGAAAAGCTGTGTACTTCCACAGTGTACAACTATACATTTCAATTATTGTCTTGCATAATTTGCATGATAAACTAAAAAGCATTGCATTACATGTACTTTATTCATAAAAACTGTTTTTAAAGAAGATTAATAACAGATGTAATAAAAAGTAAATGGAAACCAGAACTGATGATGATCTATAATGATGATTCACCTTATCCATTTTCTTTGTTTTGAGACTACAGCTTAGATCAGCATACATAGGTTTAAATAGGAACCAGTAATAAATTTTGTTGATATTGAGGTCAGGTTTCTGCAATACACCAAATGCTAAGCTTCTAGTCCATAAATGCCTTCACTGCAAATAAACCATAAATCTATTATCTTTACAGCAGCTGCAATCTGGAAAATGTGCTCTCTTTTAATTTAGTTGCCTTATGAATATCATATTAACCAAGAAGCAACCTGAATGAGAAATATGCTATAAAGTAAAAAAAAAAAAAAAAAAAGACCAAACCAAAAAACCAAAACCAAACAAACAACAAAACCTAGCTGGATAATCAAGACAACTGTTTTTTTCAGCCATTCCCCCTTTTCCTGTCATCAAATAAAAGTAAGGTTTCTACAAGATAAAATGATCTGTTCTTATAGGGCTTACAGTATGTAGCCAAATTCTCAACAATGGTAAGTCTCAATGAGAGATGACTAGAAAGTTAATTTCCCACCCTAAGTCAAAATTTTGATCTTATTCTGATTAAAAGTAAATAGTCAATATTTGCTGTAGGATATGAAATGGAAAATATGTATATATACACACATACAAACTGCAGAACAAATTGCTTTTCAATTATGCTTATACATCCTAATATAATAATTTTAATCTAAAAGTCAAAATGAAAAATGAGAAATTTTATCATCATCAAAATAAGAAACTCAAAATTACTTGTTTTGACACTTCCCAGCTAAAATATTTTACAAGAGCATGTCAACTTTGGCATAATTTTCCAATGTCAATTAGTTGTTTCTTTGAACATTTTTTGACTAAGGGTATATAACACCTGGTAGTATTAAACAGAAGTCAAGTATACTACTTTTCCAGAGTTTTTACATTGTTCTAAGAGGATTTATAATGCTCAGAGGTTTAAAAATACCACATTCATTCTCCTCATTTTATTTTCACCTCCCCTACCTCTTCCAAAATGTAGTCTTTTCTCTCTCTCTCTCTTTTTTAAATCTCAGTTGACTAACAAGAGCAGGCCTGACCCATCTGACCTAGAGCACGGCTACATGAACTACTGGAATAGTGCAAGTGAGGAGGAAGAAATCTCCAAAGCAGGCAGGAAGGGCAACGAGGAGATGAAGGATGGGAGAGAAGAGTCTAGCAACTCTGAAACCTGTCCTGCCATGAAAGGATTCCTAACAGAGGGCCTTGGGTTTATATCCCAGCATGACTGAGGTTGAATTGCAAATACATGCCGTCTGGCTTGCAAATGCAAAAGGAGAGTCACATACACCCACACAGGAAAGCAGAAACATGCAGCTGGAGAATATCATAGAGCAACTATAGTAATAAAGACCCATGCTGGCTCCCAATTCTCTATGGAGGCCAAGACTGCGTTTTCCAATACATTTTTAGTTCAACTGCTGACTCATCAAAAGAGGAACCTGCACCGTGATGAACTCCCCTCTCTTTAACACTTCACCCTTCAGAAGACACTGAAATTACAATGGATGACACTTGCCTTTTACAATCAGCCTACTAACAACTCTTGTGAAGTGAAAAGCTGTAATTATTCAGCCCAGATGCAGTATTGCCCATTTAATTAATATTTGCAGGATTCACATTATGACCAAAGGGTGGGGGGAGGGGGAGGTAATGCTTGAATAGAAGAAAAAATTAAATATGACTCGAAGTCCTTATTACTGGATAACCACTGCATCCTATTCTGCTACATCTGTTAAATGCAGATGAAACTTTCAAGAGAGTCTGCCCTATTAACTACAGCAGTTAAGGAAAGCTGCAGTAAAAACTATAAATGGCATTGCATCCCTGTAACATAAGCAGCCCTTTGACACAGTTCAATTGCACGTATAAAGAAAAGGACCAGAGCTCCTAGCATCAACTGTGAAACAACATATACTTGAAACTTTACCAGAGATAGGTTAAATGGAAAGGTTTGTACATTCCATTTGTGGAACTCTCCCTATTCAAGTCAAGGATTTTTCACTCAATAAAACGACACAGGATAAGAGATGCTTGCCTAAAGCCCCCCAAAAGTCACTATGAGGATATCTTAAAAGACAAAAAAAAAAAATTATCTGCTTATAATGGAACCTAGTAAGGACAAAATCTGATTTTAAAAGCCTTATTTCATGACATAAGAACTCTAACACAAGCAGCATTTTAAATATCTTTATCTTGTCTGCAGCCACAGAAAGTGTACGTTAAAATCACATCAAAGCCACATATATCATTGACAAACGAGAGACAGAGGCCTCAAGCTAAGAGAGCACTTGAATTCATGCTTGTATTTTATCTAGCTACGCAGTTTGAGGTGAACCCTTGTGTACTTAAAAGCTACCCACACAGAATGATTCAAGTTAGCTGGGTGAGACCTTGAAAGGTCACATTGTCCAGCCATTTGCTCCAAGGCAGGAACAGCTGCCTTTCTGGACAGAATGACATTTTGGACATATGTTTATCTAACTGTTTCAGTGATGAAGACTACTCAGAGATAATCTACTACCCTAGCCTGAACATTTAAAAGTCTGCCTTGCTACAATTTAAGTCATTACTTGTTGAGGACAAGTTATTCTCTTCTTCTCTGTGGAAGCCTTTTACACATTTGAAGATTGTTACCATGTCATCTCTTAGTTTTATTCTCTTTAGCAGTGTTCTTTCCTTTTTTTCTTCATATGACACTCCTCAATTTGTCCACATTATTTCTTGAAGTACAGTGCTTGAAACTGAAGAGAATATTCTTGTTGGGATCTTACCATTGTCAAGTAGAGCCGATGCATCACTCCTGTGATGTCTTGTCTTGTATCTGTCTTCATATTAACCCTTACATTTCTCTTGATCACCCCATCAAGATGTTTGCTACTTTTGAAACTGTGTGTTCAACAAGTGTCAAGCCCGACCCTGGATCTGGCCCAAGAACCTGCTCCATTTGTCCGTTTCAGAAGAGAAAAAGGTTGGGCCAAATCCAACTTGAAAACACCCTCCTACGCGCTGCCTCTTGGTGGAGGGAGAAGAAAAAGTGACACAAGCTCTTTCAAACCCAGAATTTACAGGGACACTTAGCACAACTGGTTGCTCAATGTTGACAGCAAGGAGTGCTAATTGAAGCTATGTTTATTAGTTGGATGAGGAAAAAGAAAAGAGGAGGAAGTGGAGGAAGTGTTCCGTGATGAGACACAGCACCCAGCACTCACAAACATTACCTCAGGGCACTGTTTTATGCTCATTTGTCAGAAGCCACAAACAAAAACAAAACCCACATGAACTTAGCGTGGCTTCTCTGCATACTTCTCCATGGAAAGTAATCTCCTGGGTTCTTCTAGTTCCTGCTGTGATTATGCAATTCTCCAGTTTAGTAAATATGACATCTGCCAATTGCACTGCATTAACACGCCCACTTCAGCCCTCATCAAACCTAGTAGTTGGATATAATTTCACACTGCTGGCAAGCTTGCAACATTTCCTTGTACTGGATGAGAAATGCTCCCATCAAACTACCTTTTGTTCACTCTGTAGAGAGTCCCCGGCACACGCTTACCTTAACTACTGCCTTCTTAAATCGTTTTGGTATTAATTTTCCTTAGGAAGCATGAACCACACCAGGAATTCAAAATACACTCACACCAGTTACCCCAGCTGTATTCTGAGTCTAAGAGACTATGGTCTAAATAAGTTCTGAAACTGGAGCTGCTACAGAGCTTTCTTTTTGGCGGTGCTTTCAAGGTTACCAGCAGCAGAACTGCTCAGTACTTCAGACACTCCAATGAAACCACAGTGACTTTTATCAAAAACAGAGTCAAATGATGCTTTTATTTTTATTTCTCTTAAGAAATTTTTATCTCCTTTGTGGAGAAAACCAGTAGGACTCAACTGAGCATGTTTCTTGTGTGCTAGTCATCTTTAGCATAATTCAAAGCAAAGCAACTTTCCAGGCATCGCTGCACACTAGTCCTGCCGGAGACAAAAGCTTCAGGTCCAAACCTCCATCTCCTGAGGTCTGTGCAGGTGCAGGGACCTGCTGCACTGCTCCACCGAAAATGTGCCAAAAAGTCCATAATGAAAATGCTAACTCTCCATAGGTCTGCAACTATTTTCCTCAGCGGGTCTCTCTCATCACCTGACGTGATGAATTTCCTCATCTACCTCCTTCATGGTCTCAGGAGTCTCTTCCCCTAGAGGAAACAGCCCTCCCGAACCGCAATTTTTTTTCGAGGAATCTGGTATTCAGCAAGGCAGTAGATGTTGTCCCAGCATTTTGCTCTAAATGGCTGGGGTGTGTTGCTAATAACAGAACAAAGGAATTTTTCAAGCTGTAAAGACCTTTCCTCATGTTCTACATTTGTTTACAGTGTAGAGACCTAGTTTTGCTGTTATTTATCATCAACTCCAAGTTAAGTGTCAGACAAAACCTAGCATCTGAGTCATGTGTTTGCTGGGTTTTAAGTGCCTGCGTGAGGATATAAACTCTGAAGAGGAATATTTACAGCCAGACAAAAACACTGTTTTTGCCAAGGGGATTTTTAAACCTTCAATGAACTGTGAGCATTGATCTTACTCTAAATTTGTGGAAATGAGTTTCTGTGAAGCTGGATTTAATACCTAAGTCAACTTTATCACAATCTTAATTTACCCCCTATTTACTAGCAATATTTCAAATCACCCTTTCAGAGGAAACTACAATGACAAAAAGCACGAAAAATAAAAGGAAGAATCAGAATGAAGGTTAAAAAAAGATTACTTCCTTAAAGGGAATTCTTAGTAAAATACATCTGATATGTAAATAGGATTTACTCTCAAATGTCACTGGGATACTCTAACCCAATTTTCCCCATTTACATATCATGTACAGAAAAGAAAAAATGCAACTTTGAATGCAAAGAGAAAAAATACCTGACATGAATGTTGTCTAATGCTGTATTTCTTTTGATACTTCTAAGATAAAAGCTGAAGGTCCTCATGTGTACTGAGGAAAGTTTGTGTTTGGTTGTGGTTTTTTGTTTTTGTTTTTTTTTAAACAGAGTAAAGCTCAGGCGATACAGCAAATGTGACTGTTTCAGCAGTAGATAAATGCTAGATAAACACTCCTTAACAGTAGTTTATCCCATAAAAATAATTCTATCCCTCTCTGAATGCTGATGCCTGCAGACAGCAGCAGTCCAACGAATACAGAGGGTACCAGGATTCTGGAATATGCTCTGGCAGAAGAGAAATTACAACAGCAGCCTGCTAATTCTGACTGACGGTGTTGGTGAAAGAACGTAACGTTTTCAAGGCTTCTCGCGGCAACGCTTCAACGAGCGGCGAGCCCTCACTCAAAACAGCCGGGGGAGCCTTATTTGTTGCGGGAGCTTCCCGAAGACCGCGTGCTTCGGTTCCCGTGCTCGGTTCGGTCGCCCTGGAGCGCACGTGCCCGCAAACCTTCCCCTCGAGGACCTTCCTCCTCGGCTGATGGCGGTTCTGCCAGCGAGGACGAAGGCCCGACCCGCGGAGGAGGAGGAGGAGGAGGAGGGCGGCCGGGGCAGCGCCGCGTGCCGCGCGGCTGCCGCTGCGCCCCCTAGCGGGGAGAGCCCGCTCCGCCCGCCCGCCGCGCCCCCGGCTCAGGCGCCCCGCGGGCTGAGCAGCCCCCGGGTCTAGGGAACGGCTCGGCTTGGATTGATCCCGCCCGGCTTTACCCGGCAAGGCAGGTCGGAGGGGCTGGCCGAAAAAACCGTGCCTGTGCGGGTTTTTTCCGTCCCTGTTGGAATCACGGCACATCCGTTTGGGAGCGTCCTCGGAAATCCTCTCCTGGCTCCGGCTCTGCCAGGGCATACTAAACGTTTCCATTTCTTGATACTGTTATTTCACTCAGCTTCGATTGGGCGTTTTGTTACCGAGTATTCGAAGAACATCTCAAAACAGCCTCCCTTTAAGAAGTTGCAGCTACTTCAAAGATTTATTTTTTACTTTAATACTTTAAAGGCTTTACCTCAGCTGATCTACGGGTATACAGTAGATGCTAAATACAGTAAACCTTTGAAACAGCACTCTTTTTCTTGACTCACAGAACCTGAACCCGAATTTCCCTGGCTTTACATAATTATCCTCCTCTTACTGATCAGACACAGTCCCCCGCTGCATTTTTTTTCCCCCAAAGAAGAGCAGTATTAAAAACAAAGCAAAACCAAACCAGGAATGAGGAAAACTTGTTAAATGCTTTTTACCTTTATGACTCTGATTATGTTAATGACATTTAATTATTGCTGTCATAGTACAGACTTTTTAGCCAAGAGGGAAGGAAAAGACACCTAAGTTACAAACATCTAGCTGTCAAAACTGACATCACGTTGTCCATCTTACTAGTTAAGGCAAACAGCCACTCGCTATATTTTCTTCAGAATGTATTAAATATCAAAATAATATTTGCCTGATTATAAACTCCTTGATACCTCTTATCATATTCAGGAAGACACAAGACATTAATAAATGATTTATGGATAAGCGAGCTGTTGGTATATCTTCTATTTAGCACCTCCTGGTGCAGACACTGATGACTACTACAACTTAATAGCCTAAATCAGTGATGTGTGGTGACTATTTGCCCACTGGTGAGTTATATTTCATTTAGTCGGCACTAGCATTTTCTTTTCTGGATACAATGGCTGGAAGATTAATAAACTTTGTGAGCTCGGTCCACTACCACACAACACAGTACTTTTTCTAATCTCACCACCACACTTTATTTTTCCTTCTAACTAACATTAACAACTACAGACATTTGCTGCCTACAGCGCCGAGAGCAGCAACATGAATTTTGCAGCAGTACGTGAAAAGTCTCCTCCTGGTTCTTCCCTTTGGCCCCAAGTGACATGTGAGCCCCAGCAACCTGCTGAGCTACCTTGTCATTTAGCAGTTCCCAAACTCAGCGGCAGGCCCCTGCCTGGGAAAATCCCTGCTCTGTCTGGCACATGATCTCACCGGACATTTCAAAAAACTCCCCAGTCTCTCTCGTCCGGGTCAGTTATGCTGTGACCGCAAAACTCTTCACATTTGTATCAAACCTTTCAGAAAAGGAAGAAGGGGCAGTTCTGTTGCACCAGGGAAGCCAGTGGACGTTTCATCTGATAACAGTCTGGCTGGTATTTCGAATACAAAGGCACAGCTTTTGAAAATATCTATAAGCTGGAAGCTGCTGCAGCGAGGTCCCCTGACACACAAGACCCGCGCCTTTCCTCACTTGTGCCTTAAGTACCTTATCCGCAAAGGCGCCAAGGTTTCCTTTACCAGCTTTCCCCTCCACAGCACAGGAATGCGGGATACAGAAGGCTTTAGTGATCAAAAGGGAACCCCACGCTGTGAGAACCGGTGGCCCACGAGAAAGCACTACAGGTGCTGTGTGTCACGCATTAACAGGTGTCTCCGAGGAGGACCGACAAGAGGGACCCCAACGCTCTCGGCAAGGGAACGCACTCAACCGAGCGAGCCTCTCGCTCCTAACGAACAGGTCCCACCGCCCGGGGGGGCTTCTTCCATTATCTTGCTCCTTCTCTCAACGCCTGGTTTCCAGGGAAGGCTGCGAGCTACTGACTTCCGCGGGGGAGGAGGCTGCCCGCTCGCTCTCCCAGGCAGGGTCGGCAGGGAAACTTTGCCGCCCCTTCCAGGGCTGGCTGCCGGGAGAGCAGCGGGGCCCCGCCGCGGGCGAGCGGGGGGAGGTCCCCGGGGAGAGGGGGGGGGCGGCCCGCCGCTCCCCGCCGCCTCGGGCTCCCGGGGGCGCCGGTGTCTCCCTCCCTCCCTCCCTCCCTCCCTCCCTTCCCGGCGCTGGAGCGGAGCCCTTCGCCTGCAGGAGCGTCTCGGACGTGGCGGGGAAGGAGGCTCCGGGGACCCAGCGAAGGGGCTGGCGAGGAAAACGGCACCGGCTGCCCGTGATCGTGGGGCAGGTTTATTAAAGAGGAAAGTCCCGAATTCGCATTGAAATAAAAAAATGAAGTCATGGAGAGCTCTTCCCGGAGAAGCCGGGGAGGAAAGGGGGGGAAGCCGGCACCGCGGCCACCCCGGGCTTCCCTCGGGAGCGGGGGGACCCAACCCCCAAACGGTGTTTACCCCTCTCCGGGTCCTCGGCCCGCGGAGCAGCCGGCGGAGCCCACGCCGCGCCGGTGCTGCGGGAAGGCGGCCCGGCTCCCCCGACCCCGGCCTTCCCCCGCCCCGGCCCGGCCCGGCCGCCCTGCCCCGGGCTCCGCGGCGCTGCCCCGGGCCGGCCCCGCCCGGCAGGTACCGGCCTCGCTTACCGCGGGTCTGCCTCGGCGTCTCCCCGCCGGCCGGCTGGCAGCGCTCGCTCAGGCACTGGAAAAGTAATAGAAATCCAGCGGCTAGTTTGCTTCTCCGCAGCCTCGCCATAGCACGGAGCCTGCCGAGACAACTCTCCGGGGTGCGGAGTGCGCGCCGCTCCTCGTCGGCGGTGGGAAAGTCCGGGGCGGGCGGCGGAGAGCAGCCCTAGCAGGCGCCGAGTCGCCCTGTCCTCGGACCGGCTCTCATATAGCGGGGCGGCAGGGACGAGCCACCGGGGCTGAAGGCTCTGGGCCGGTTCTGGGGGGCGGTGAAGGCGCGGGGAGGGGGGGGGGCTCCGTCCCCCCAACTTGCACGGCCGCGCCGCTCTCAGTCCAGCGGCATCACCGCTGGGAAGAACAAGCTCAGCCTCGCTTGCGAAGTGCCAAACTCTTCCCTCCTCGCAGCCTGCTGATAGATTTTAGGAGAGCCACTGAGATCCTCCCTTCCTGGCTTGCCCCCACCCAGCTCCCTTCCCCCGCAGGGTGAGGCAGGGTGCCTTAGGGACGGAGCCTCCCCTCGGTACACCGCTACCGACAAAACCCCTCCGAGGGAAACGAGCCGGGAAATCTGCCAGCCGGAGCCGGCGGGCCGGCCCCGAGCCCCGGGGGGAGCAGGACGCGGAGGGCGGGCAGATGCGCCGCGGGGGAGGATGTGCGGGCGGTGGGAAGGCAGGCGGAGACGAACAAGTTCTCCTTCTCTTTCGGGGCGGTTTCCGCGGCCGTTTCCGCGGCCGGCGGGGCTAGCGCGGGGCCGAGGGCGGCCGAGGGAGGCGGGCGCTCCCCCGGCCCACAGCGCGCCCCCCCTCCGCCGCCGCCGCGCGCGCCCGCGCTGTCGCCGCCGCCCGCCGCGCAAGGGCGGGCGGGGGGCTCGCCCGGGGCCGGGTCCCGGCCGCCCCTCTCGCCTTTCCCCCCCGCCCCCCTCCGCAGGAGCGCGGTGGGGCGCAGGCGCCGGGGCTGCACCGTCCCTCCCGCCGCTGACGGCGATGGAGCGCTCCCGCCACCGCGCTGCGCTCCGCGGGCCGCCGCTCGGCAGCGGCGGGGAGGTCCCGGGAGGTGCTGCCTCTCCGGGGCACCGGGCTACAGCGCGGCTCGCTGCCCCGGAGCGCCGGGAACCTACAGTGCGCGGCGGGACGCTGCGGCCGATGCTCGCCCCCCCTGCGCGGCCGCGGAGCGGCACGGTGTGTGCGTGGGGGGAGGATGGCGGGCGGCGCGGGGAGCTCCGCGGGACGGCGAGAGCCCAGCCCACCGTCGTCTGGTTATTCGAAAGTTGCTTCGTGAAGATGCGTCCGTTTCGCGGAGTGACAAACTAAAGCAATCCCAAATCCCCCTTCCCTGCCCCCCCCCCCGCAATCTTCCCTGTGCTTCCCAGCCTCCCTTCACCACCACCACCCCCCTTTTATTCTATTTATCTCTTCGCGAATCGAAGAGTTGTTTATGTCCATTCATCACTTGAATAGTGCGAGGACTGGGGGCTCTCTCCTGCAGAAAATGATCTACGCGCTTAATTAAACGCCCCGTGAATAATCCCGTCCCCTACATTAATCTGCGCAGAGCGGCGCGGAGGCAGGAGCTAGCGGAGGGCACATCAGTCAAGCCCAGGCAAGCGAAAGGGGCACCGGGGAGCGGGCGGCGGCTTTTTACCAGTTCAGCAAACTGTGGCGCTGGTAATCAGTTGAGCTCCATGTAGAGAACCGTGAATGCACCAGCTTCTCAGCCCTTGCTACAAAATAATTAAATTAATTAGGACAACAATTAAATTAATCAAATAAATAGGTCTACAGAATGTCAAACATAGCAGATAACTAATACTTAATCACAAAAGAACGACCAGTAACGAGACTGTGTTTTCCCTTAATTTACCACTGTTTCTGAGATTAAGAATTCATCAGCTCCATTGTAATTGTCCTGCTCTTTAATCTTTGATGTGCTTATGTGTAAATCAAAGCAGAACACTTGTGGTTTTAAGAAGTATATTTGAAGTATAAGCAGAAATTTGCAAAACCTTTTCAATATATATTCAAATAGGATACTGGAGGAGAATAGCAGTAAGGTTTATACATCTGAGTT
Source organism: Haliaeetus albicilla (assembly GCF_947461875.1). NCBI lineage: Eukaryota > Metazoa > Chordata > Aves > Accipitriformes > Accipitridae > Haliaeetus > Haliaeetus albicilla. The sequence goes on along the minus strand of NC_091484.1, from coordinate 59,338,688 downwards.
TTTATAGTGGGCCCTTCTAGTCCAATCTTTTTGCACATCCCCTTAAAAAAAAAAAAAGCAGTCCAAGTATTGCTAAAAAATAACTGCAAAAGTTCTTTTCTGAGAGATGATACTGAAGATTTTATGCTAAGTTAACAGCAGGAATGAAATCCTGGCCTCGCTGAAATCTGTGGGGATTTGGGGAGTGTTATCACCCTGTGTACCAGGTGATCTGGATTATGCCACAGACTTTTGTGCAGATTTGGTGAAGTTATTAAAGTTATTGCTGTTTCTTAAACAAAATGGGAGAGGGAGGTTTCTTCATCCTGTTTGAATACCAGGTTTTTCCATGACACTTGGTCTGATTGCCCAATTTTCCCCAAATTTAGCTAGAGTTGCTGAGAGGGCTATTGAGCTTTTGGCCTTTACTGGAAGGGGTAGGGAGGTAGTCTTGAAGAAGGACTGCCTCTCTCCCAGCTGTTTGTTAGCAGTGGTGTTAGACGAGAATAAGAACAGTAAGGTCTGGAGAACTTTCAAAATCTGTTTTCATCTGCTTTTCTACTTTTGTATCATAAATTAGCATATTATAAAGTTATAGTAAATCTTAAAATATGAAAGACTTGAATGATTTGAGAAAAAAAGTTTACATGTTGCTAAAATAAATAATAAATCCTTCAAGCCTCCTACGTATAGTGTAGAAAAGACTAAATGAGGGCAACTCAAATTTTCTTTCATTTGCTGTCTGCTTCTCAGTCTTACAGTGGTTTATAATTTCAGATTTATATCCTTCATAGATGTACTACAAAAACTTTGTACGCTGAAGAAAGAAAAGGATTAGCAAGAGTCAGCTGAAGCATGCAGTTGCCGATAAAAGTACCAGCAACATACTAGATCCCACAGCCCTAATTTGCAATGCTCTATGCAGTTGTGTGACAGTTTCGCGGTGTGCACGCTGGGAGGTTAGCACACAGTCACTGCATTCAGTACCTCTTGTACTCCACAGTAAAAAACAAACCGTGCCCTCTGAGGAAGGCTGTATGCATTGTCCCTCTTGTATTAAAAAAAGTAATCAAGACATAGCTATATCTTGGTATAATCATGTGTAAAAGCACAGGCAAAACATTTTATTGTACTGAAAAACACCCTCAGATGAAAGCTAATAATGAATCCTATCATGATTAATGACAACATGTCATTGCTGGAGAGGCATTCATAACAGAGAAGTATATGCATTCATTGTTATTTATAAAGCACAAGTAAAACTGAAAGAACAACTTCTTGAAGGCTTTCTGAGGTTATGAGCTGTGTTTACTTGGAACCCAGTGCCTGTGATAAGTTTTCATTTCTCTTATGTGCTTTTATCTTCACCATCCTTGCACATTATCTCACCTCTCTTAGGGATATATCTTGCAGTGGCATAAACAGCAGTGGTTCCATAGAAATCAATGTGAATGCTTTCATTTTCACCAGTCAAGAATATGCCCTTATATTTTTCTCTTCTTGTGTAGCTCCAGCATCCCTGATTATAACATCAATCATTCAGGAAAGAAGAGTGGGAAGATTCTCCCTCTTCATTGTATTCCACTGCCATGCTGCTTGCAAGTGCTCACCCTCATTCACACATTCATTTAAGAATTTTTTTTTCTTTTTTCTTTTTGTATCAACATAGTCTTTTCAGCCTACAAGTTTTCTGGACTTACTGCAATCTGATTATGAAAAGCAGAGTTTTTAACATTTCTTTTATCTGTCTTTTTTAACATGTTGTTAGCTATTCTGCTTTGATAGGTACAGGTGAGGCACCTCTCAACTGCGCTCCTGTAAGCATTCGGTGCTAACCTGGAATGGTACTTGCTTTTGAATTTGAGAAGTCAGGGGAAGATCTCTGCTTCATTTGGGAAAAAGAAACTGGGAGGTAATTGCAGCATCTGTGGGAGCAGGGAGAATACCTCTGTATTCTCTTCCAGGAAAAAAACAGAGTGAGTTTTCCTTTTTAGTGAATTTGCACTTGCTGTTGTTCTGCAGAGGATTGTGCCTGCATATTAATAAATAGACTACAACCAGCAATATCTTCTTCTGTAACTGAGAAGCGTCTAACAAAAACCTACTTTCCCAGCTGCAGAGACAAAAAGATCTAGATAATTTTAGAGCCATAAATAATACTTGATCTGCCAGGATTAGTCCCCACAGGGACAAAATTGAGTGTGTGACCCTTATGGGGCAAGTAGTCTGCAGCCTGATGTTATGAGTATCATAGATTGAAGCTGCACATCCATAGACTTTAATGCCCTGGAGTGAGTTTGCCACTGAGATTCACCTCCCTCCCTTTGGAGCTCTGCTGATAGCTGATTAGGGCTCAGGAAGGTGAATAGCATTACTGTTGGGAATTTGACTGAGGCATTAGGTTTAGTATTGTCAAAGCCAGGTGTTAGAGCTATGAATTTAGAGTGCTGCCCAGCTGGCAGCTGCCTTTGACTTTGCCAGTTCAAAAGAGGAGCACAGCATTTTAGTTGAATCACTAAAGGGCCATGCAAAACTCAGATGTGAAGTATGAAGCAGAGAGTAGCTTCCTTGTTAAATAGGGAAATACAGTAACTTTCCAGAGAAGCGGCACTGCACTCTTAAGCGAGCCTTTGTTTCTTCCCCTGTTCCCCTGGCTGGGAGAACCTTGAGTCTCACCGCTCAGCTTGCTTTCCTGGGGCAAGCACTGAGGTTCCCTTCCTGGCTGAGTCACATCCAGTAGGCATCTGCCAAATTCCCTGTAACTCTGTGCATGGGACTATATGCAAATACATGAGTTTGCATAATTGTGATTAATTAGAATATGTCCGTAGTCCGGCTCTAAAAGCTGTGTGGTTAATGCTAGTGCAGCTTTGTTCAGTGAAGCTTTCTGCTTATCTCTAGGGCAGCAGTATGGCAAACCTCCCACATGTACTGCCTTATGTCTGTGCCTCAATGTATGGTTAGGGAGAGGTTCTGCGGGGGTAAAGAGACAGTTTAGATTCATAGTGTGGTAGACGCTGTGATGTGGAAACTGGAGCTTAGTCTCATTATCGCATGTAGTGATAAAGTGGTTCAGTGGCAATTTGAGGAGGGGAAAAATTAAAGAGAAACATTTCAGCAAGCAAGGCAGCATGAAAAAATAATAAAGTTTGAGTTTAATCCAAACCAGTTTTGATTCCTATTTGAACTCTGTAATGATTTTAAAAGAATGGAATAGTTTTTGAAATGGAACATCCTTTCAAAATGAGAAATGAAAAAGTTCCAGCTAAAGTTCAATTATTTGAACTAGGGAGTCTTCAAACATATTCTTTCAATGAATGTGCCTTTGCAACAACATTTACACAGGCACCAGCAACGCTGCCCCAAACAATGCCTTAGCCTGCTTGTGATCGGGAGCTCCGAGGATGTTACTCAACTTTGAAAACCACAAGGCAGCAAAGCCCAAAACAGGGCCTGGGAGTTCCAAGTCCCACACCCCATCCTTGCAACTCCAGCAAAGGCTGTGGTTGTGACCCTTATTTGACATATGTCCAGTACAGTGATAGCTATGGGACCCAGAAATGGAGGAAGAACCAGAAGGCTCCCTGAATGTTTGTGACAGGGCCAAGTTTAACAGAGAAGTTCGTGTTTCAGTGTAGCACTGGTCAGCAGGCTATGTTAAAGCCATAGGAGAACTGAAAGAGGCTAGAGGATGACACAGAAGAGAAAACAAGCATGGAAATAAAAATAAGAGAAGAAAAAAGCCATTTTGCCGATGCCATTTCTCTGTTGCTGTGATGGAAACCTTAATCTATATGGACAGAAACTTCTGTGTGATGAACCATATGTGCACAGGTCCCAGGCCTTTTATCATGGATGGCCACAGGGAAGGTGGGATGGGCTAAGGAGAGGAGTGGAGGCCAGAGCAATCCATTAGGTCTCATTCAGCCAGGGAAGTAGGGCTCAGCATAGGACGATATTCAGAACAGCTACTTTTCTTGGTGGCTATGTTGGTACTAGTAGTCACTGAAGTAGTCAATTTAAAGAAAGCTAAGAGAAATTTTTAAATAGAACAAAAACTTTCACCTAAAATTGTTTCAAACATAGCTTTTCAGTGGCCACTTTTTCCTAGAAAGCAACCTTTATTAGAAGTATACCAAGCAATTCCACACTAAAGCCTTTCTTACTCATGATGTGGAACTGGTAGGAGGGCCTGAGTAATTACTATGGCCCATACAGTTGTGAGCAGAGTTAACTTTTTTTAATCAGTCGAGACCAAAGAACAAAATCTGCTGCTGGGCACAGCAGGGGAAGGCAGACAAGGGTTAGGACTGGTGTTACAAAAAGTAATTGGGTTGGGATTAAGTTTTAGGTCAGCAAGCCTGGGCAAACTTTAACGCTAGAATGATCTTAACAAGTGCTTAGCTGAGACAACTGACACAGGAGTAGCTGTGGCACAGACCTTCTGTAGAGGGTCAATGCCTGGTGTTAATGATGGGTGGGGGAGTGGGGCAGCTGCAACCGGTAGCAAAAATTTGGGAGCTAAGTCTTGAAAACAACTAGCACATTTTTGTGCAGTGGCCACAGAAGCATAACAATCTGCTGCACATCCATCAGCTCATTGCTCATTTGCCTTTTCCCAACTTGCTTGCAGATGAAACCACAGCACAGACTGCTCTAGCAGTTTGTGGCCAGGAAGACCTCTGTTGCTTGGATTGCCACAGCTTCATCCGTTATGGGCATCAAGACTGCAACAAGTTTAGAGTGCAGTTCATACATGGTGTCTTTTTCTTCAATTTAACACCTGGACAAAATAATACTGTTGAACAACAGGCTCCCTTAAAATATGAGGACTATGCAATACAGAACTTTGGCTTCCTTCCTACCATATGGACTGATGTTTCTAGGTGCGGCTGTCAGATCTGATGAGCCACAAACCAGTGATTATGTTGCACTGGGTCATGCAAGATGGAAGAGACATCTTTATCCTTCAACTCAGGTTATCCCTTCCTCACATGTTCAACCCTTTTTCCCTTCAGCTCAATTCTCCATCCTCCTGATCCTCTCTGGAGTTGAGCTACACATATGAAATCCAAGATCCTGTGTTGAACTCCCTATTCTTATCCCTGTTTCTACAGTATAAGCATTGGTTTATGTTGACCTTTCCTTTTTCTGCAGCCTTTGCCCCTGCTCCCCCTTTATTAAACACCTAAGTCCTGCTTCTGTTCTGGACCAAACTATATATCTATATATCTATCTTGAAGTGGTATTTAGATAGGTTAGACAAGCACAATAATTCCATTAGACAATATGTGCTGTTTTCTGAAAAAGAGTACAGCATTTTGCTGTATTAGGGCTCTGTGTTTTTCCCCTGTATCACTTGTGTATCCACTCATATCTCTTCTGCAAAACTGTTGAGAGGAATTTGCTTGCTTTCAAGGAGCGGTTTTGAAGAGTCTTTATCAACCAACAAACTGATCAGTAAACCTCACTAGCTGGCAGAGTCTAGCTAAAGACTAAGTTTATGCTTAGGTTCATATCCTTTTCCTCTGCACAATTTTAACAAACAGGAGAATTTAAAGGCCGAAATTAACTCAGAACACTTAGGAAGAGACCTTCTCAATTCCAGAGAGAAGAGGATGAATTTTTAACTGCGAGGCAGTCCTGTTCTTGGGTCCTCTCTGATCTCCAGTTACTCTGCTCATGACCTCTGCATGTACTTCCCAAATGATTGCCCCATCAGATCCTCACATAGGAGTAGAATGTAAATACCCCGAAACCTGCTTCAGAAGCACATCAGCAGCCTGCCTCCCCAGCATTGGGTATTGCAGGACCACACCAAGGTGGGGAAGCAGGGACCTGGCCAGTTAAACCAGAGGCAATGGCCTTTGCAGGTAGAGAATGGAGTTTGCCAGAAACATACTTTTTAACAATGGTTTCATTGAACTGAACTAAATCACCTTCAGTACAGAGCTGATCTGGCTATGAAGAAATGAGAACTACCAATTAGTTAGAAGCTGTGTTGTCTCAGATTTCACCTTAGCATATTTCCCCTGTGTTGTGATGGAGCATCTTAAAATGCATGATAAACATTCAGCGCATAGGAATGCACAGCAGATTTGCAAAATGCCACTGTGACTTGTGCTGATAGCAGGCTTAAGGAGGGGATATACCTTCAAAGAGCATAATCTAGCAAGTTTTCTTCCTTCCAGTCACTGTGGCAATACTTCCTTTGCTAGGGAAGTTGTCAAGAAGGGGAGAACTCTCCAGGAGCAGTTAGAGGCTAAAGCGAATGAATGTCTCCTTTTATCTTGTTTTGAAGTGGTCCCTACTTGGATATTGCAGATTGAAAAGGTTTTTGTAGTGGTTCCTATCTCTCAGAAACACAAGAATTATTTCTCCAAAGGTAGGTATACTCATCGGCCAGGCAATGGGCTTGCCCCAAGCAGTAAGTCCTGCTCTCTGACAGCTCCACTCCTCTCTGCAGTAAGGTTTCCCTGTGATTTGCCCCTGCACGTTGGTCCAATCTACCCTTGAACACCTTAGCCCCTATGTAAACATCCAGATGTGATTCTTTGTGGCTTCCACATACATCATGGAGCCTGGCTGTGTGCCTAAAGAGAAATGGTAAGCAAGACTCCAGTGAAGGGTAGCCTGTACTTGATGATTTTTCATGTCAGAAATCCACCCCAGCTAAGTGTTTATCGTGAGACTTTGATCTCAAAGATTTAGCTCTCCCTGTGGAGTAAAAGCAGATGCTTGGTAAGCTGTATCTGTAGTCCTGACAACCCTTTCAAATGTCTAGACAGTGGAAAGGGATGATTACATCCTCTTTTAAACTCAACTGCAACAATTCAACGTGCTTAACATGTTTACCTCAGGATGACCCTGTTTACACTGCTTTGTTTCACGGTACTGCAAGCATCTAATACTATTGAAAGATGGAGGACGATAAGATGGTTTGGGATAAAACCCCACTTTTATTAACAGTAATAAATCTGACATGTGCTAGGTCACATAAGGTCCTTAGGTAGACTTCAGCACGGACCTAAAGATTAAGGAGTTTAATAATATGCATTTGCAGTTAATATGTCTCATTTAAGAGTCTTGAAAACATTAACACTTGCAGAAAGGCTATTTAATTAATGTTAATTGAAGAACACATTAAATCCCAGAGATAAGCTGAGGAAATGTCCAACATTGCTGCATTTACTTTATGCAATGTATTGAACAGGGGAAGAGAAAACTAAGTTATCATAGTTATAACTGATGGAGAGCTACCTTAGTGTAGTCTTACAAGATAACAGACTTAGGAAAAGAGATCTGAAAAGAGAAGGGAAGGAGGTTCCAGCTTAAGCAGCATCCTCAAAATAGATATAAATTCAGAAGGTTCTCCAGGACAAGCCAGCCATGAAAACAGGAGATGCTAACATGCTAGGTCTGCCTCATGGCAACCAAGTCACTGGAGGAGGTATGGAAGAAGTTTAGAGGTAATGTGATTCAGGACTACATTAACTCTTTTCTAGTTTTGTAATTAAGAACCTAAACCTTTTCATTTTAGCAGAATAAAACTTCTGATTTTCTTGTTAATCTGTGAGCTCAGGCACTTCTGACAAATCAGAAGTTCATCTCCCTCTGGGAACCCAAACAAGCTGGTATTGCTGACAAACCCTTTGGGTGCCTAAGAACTCAGAAAAGTTTGGGAATCTCAAAAAATGTATCTGGTTCCATGCTAAATTGTGTCTGGATATTACCTCCAAGAGCCAGATTTTGAAACAAAGCTCTAAGTAAATGTAAACTACTCTCACCTTTAGCCAAGGCAAGCAGTTGACATCATCAGGAAATGATGTGCTTCTTTATTCTTGTTATGTAGTCAATTGTCCTAGTCAAAATACCACCTCATGCAAAAATTTTGAAGTTACTGTTGTCAAAATGTGGTCTTAAGCTTGATTCAGAAATGTTTTGTGGACTACTTTGTCAACTTCTCTTTCTCCTAACATTAATTTTGAACAGTCTTATTTCATGTGATCAGAGAAAACAATTCCACAGTAGTGCTTGTATGATGCCACTAAGTGAAGTCTCACTAAATCAATAGGAGTTCTCATTTTTGAGGGACTAAGTACAAAACTTTTGGATGTGTTTTAATGCTTGGTTACAATTTCAGTTTGTTGTATCTATTTCATTCACATAATGCTGAAGAAATAAGTCTTCAAAGAGGTTGCCAGTATGGTTGTGTCACCAATTCAGATTTGATTTCCAAAATGAGTGGGTAGTTAAAACATACTAGTGATATATATACACTCAGTAAATATATGAATTTTCTGAGATTATGACCTCTCAGTTTTATGCTTCACCATGAAGTCTGATCGAAGTTACTCAGCTGCAACCATCAAAGCTGCTCTACTAACATCAAGAAGAATTAGGTCCTTTTACTTCTAGTGCACAATGAATTTTGTGTACAGAAGACAGACCATACATATGCAGATTGTAAAACAAAAGGTTTTTAAAATAAAAATAGAAAACATAATCTTAAACTGGCAGCGTTTGAATCCTAGCAAACAAAAGGAAGAAGAGGCTAAATTTTATTAAATTTGGAAGCACTTAGTGAATTTTTAGGGACAGGCGACACGTGAAAATGTTAACTGAAATCTGTTTAACTCATGAAGTCATAACAGTTTCTCCTCAACCCACACTGTTGTGTTGGCAGCAAGTAGCTGCTGTATCAAGGAAGAAAGTGATGCAAAAGAAACAATTCTCTTATGTTCCTTTCACTAATAAAATAAGAAGTCTATACAGTTAAATCCTTTGCACACAGTCTGAGGATTTTATCTTAAATTGATCTTATTAGGTATTTTGGCAGGTATAAATTTCCACATGTTATGGAATGTACCTCAGAGATGCAGGTCAATCAGTGTCACAAGTCAAACTCTCTTCTGAAAAAGAAACTTCTCTGCTTTGTAATCCATCACACATTTCTTTCTGCCTTTATTTTTTTCTTTGCATCTTCCCTTATCTATTTCTTGTTTTGGTCATGAAGAATGGTGCTTTGAAGCAAGAAAGTTATAAACCGAAGACTGTGTAAATAAGTCTACATCAAACATCAAAGATTTACAATCTCTTTATCATTCAAGTGAATTGTTTTTGGAGATTTGATGGTAGAGTATTTTTTCCCATATGTTTTTTCAAAGCACATTAACCACCTTTTTTTTTTGAGTTTTGGATATGATTGCAATTTTTTTTTTGTTTAGGAAAGAGAACAGCAGAACAGCACGTTTTTTTAAATTCAGTATTTTGTTCAACACTAACTGTTACTCATACCAGTTCATATAGCTAATACTGTTTCTTTCAGTCATTGAAACACAAGTAGAAAGAAGTCTTATATTCCCCATTTATCTACATTCCTTGTGAGGTCAGTTACATTGGTCTGAATAAGAATTAAATGTGCGGAACCACAGGGAGAGGTTCTTGGCTAGAATCAGTCACATAGCACTGCGGGTTCAACACTGCTAAGGTAATTTAGCCAAGTTAGACAACTGAGCCATTGTATATAAAATAATAGCCAGTTGCTGTCTAGGGAGAAAAAAACTGAAGGCATATACAACTGACCTGGGCCTCCCGATTTTTTTGTCTGTGCTAGTTCACTACAACAATTGTAGAATATTTTCACTTTCTTCTATGGCTGAAAAAACCTCCTCCTGGAAATCAATGTTAGAGGTCCAGCCTGGCACCAGGCAAAAAGGTTTTATCTGGCTAAGATATCAAAGCAAGGTCTTAGCTGGTGTGAACTGAAATACTTGGATGTCCAGGAGAGTTATGTCAGTTCAGACCATTTGAGGATCTGGAATGTAGTGGAAGTACACAGCTGGACTCGACAAATCTTCTCCAGAACAACCCCCTCAATGAGTTACAGACTTGCCTGCAGTCTTTCAGCAGGTGAAACAATTATGCAGGTAATGATTAGAAAATGGCTGTTTCCTTAATGCTATCCAGCCTTTAAAAACATGTCATTTATGTTTTCATGAAAATAAATGAGCTAAGTCTAACATATTACACTACCCTTACTTTTGCTGGATAACAATCAGATGAAATATAAATATCAGCTAGCATGACAACAACTTGGAGAGTTTTACAAAACTGATTTGTGAAGGAAAAAGCAGGGTGGGGTTGTGAGGGGGGTGTGTATGTACATACACCTCTGCCAGCTGGAAAACGTGACACCAGGTTTCTCTGGTACCAAGAGACCTGTGAGTTAACTCTTTCTCATTTGAACGTGGGGAAAGTTTATTTAGCATATAAGTATGTGATATTCCAAAGGGTCATTACATTATCACAGTGGGGTTTTTTGTTTGTTGTTTTTTTTTTTTTTAATGCTATTAGGTAGCCAATGTGAAATATTAACAGTTCTTGGCAAGAGCTTAAAGACAGGTTCTTCTCTTGGTTATGTGGAAATAGAGTGCTGCATGCTTATAACCTTCTGTCTTGCTTTCTTTTTTTAATCCATGTTTTCTTCAGTAGATTTTTTCCACATCAGTAACTATAGTCCAAGTTTGCCAAATGATTATTCCTGTCTGGTTTGCTTCTCCAGTTATTGACCCTCTTGGGTGGAGCTCACTGGTCTGGACAGACACATTTAAATCCAACTCTTATTTCAGGGGTCACATGATAAAAGGTAAGAAAATTAAAAGCAGTCTGTAGAAATGACACAACGAAGCATGGGTGTGATGTTTTTAAGGCCCTTTCCTGCTTTTTGACAGTTGTGGTTTGTGGACAGATACTGATTTTGAGAGGAAGCTCTTCTAACATGCTCCCTTTCCTTCTTTTCTCATCTGCTAAACTGCATTTTCAAGACATTAAACCTACCTGAATCTTTCCAATTAGAGCAAAATAAGGAAAAGTTGTTGCAATTTTTTCTTTCTAAAACGGCAGCCATTTTCCAAGCTTCAGAGTTGGATTTAGTGTATAGGTATTGTCTTACTTTCCACTTCCTTATATAAATTTCCTTTGTCTTACTTTCTACCTGCAACTCTAGAAAACATGTTTTCCTAATACAAACATTCACAGTTTTTCTAGTGCCTGCAAAATGTAGTGCAATTGTAATTGAAAGACAGCATAGCTCATACATGGGAAAGTAAGGGTAAATACATTCCCTGAGATTAGTGGGAAGAGAGATAGTTACAAGTGGTCTCGTTAGCCTGATTTACTAAGGTTCTCAAGCAGATGAGACTTCTTAGTAGGAGAGGGGACAGAGCCAGAAGTTACAGCACAAGCTTGTCATTCAGAAGTATGGGGCTCAGTTCTTGCCTTATCACTGGCTTTTTGCGAGACACCAGGAAAGCAAATCCCCCCGCCTGAATCAAGAAAATACCCTGTCCTTACCTTACAAAGCTGTTGTGAGGGTCACGCAGGGGAGGCTATGAGGTCTGACACCACGTTGGTAAGGGTGGCCGTGCAATAGATGGTGCTGTTCCCACACTTCAGAACCTGGGTGACCTGTGGTCTATCAAGCTGCAGGTCATGCACTGAGGATGGCTTGATACTTTTTTTTTATCTTATGATATTCACGCAAAGAGCAAGATTATTAAAACTTTTCCCTCACCTTCCTCAAGTAGTATTCAGCTTCCCTGCTTTGGGGTTTTTTATTTGTTTCCATAATATTATCTCTCCCTACAGCAGTTTTCCTCTACTAAATCAGGTCATTATTCATCTCACTCTCCACACATTGCCCTCTCTCCCTAGAGCAAGTAGAAGAGGCTCATTCATTCCATTCAAGCATGGAAAAAGAATTTTCAAAATGCTAGTCCTAACTGCTACATCTTGGAATCAGCTTAATAATTTGAATCAAATTCTTTGTTCAGAAGACAAAAGAACCAGCAAAGAGGATAATGGATTATCCACTGTCATGTCTCATCTGGAAGTTATCTAAAGGCTGCTTTGATAAGTAGAGTGAGAATCAGCAGTGTGACTAATACAGCATCATTATATTGCTATAACCTGGAAAACACAGAGATGCTAAGATCATAAGAAATACTGTTACAGAGCATCCAGGCTGGATAACAACAGTGAAAAGGCATGTCATCCATTATATATATTGCATTGATATAAAAAAAAAAGATTTTTCTAGTAGGAGGTATTAGAAGTCTTGTTGATGCTTCTTGTTGATGAGGGGAGTTTGATGTTTTGAGCATGGTGTAAGAGATCCATTAGGTGAATATAGACATATATTCAGACAAAAATCTTATTACTTAGTTGTCTTGTGGTAACTATAATAATATGGATATCTGTCAAAAAATCTAGATATGGCACTTTAACAACACAGGTAAGCAGGGTAACTTGCTGTCCTCATCTCTGTTGATGGCTGCCTGTAAGGAAGCAACTCCACTGGCCAATCATTTCCTGGACAGTTACAAGAAGAATACTAGTTTGCCTTTAATGCTATTCTCCAATCCATTTGCAATACTTTAAGTGGCTCTTAAAGACCTCCCTGTACTGAAAAAAATATTTCCAGTAATTTGTCAGACAAAGTGTTTGCCAAAAACTTAACCAGGATTTTGGCACTGTCCCTGTCTTCCTCCTCCTGGTTGAAGGAGCTGTGATATACAATAGCAGGGATTTAACTCAGAATTGCCCCAAAGGACAGAATAATGTTTGTCAATGTTTCCTATTTGCTCTATGCACTGTGTATTTTCTTTCCCTGTTGTACGTTGCTTCATCTGAAACATCCACATCTCTCACACCCCTCTCAAAATCTTTGCAGTACAAAGAGGAGAGTGCGAGTATTCATAAGAAGTGTCTCATGGATTTTGTGTTCCTGCATGTGGTGAATTGGTTTTGCCCTAAAATCAATCATTGCTCTTAAAGACCCAGACAGTGGTTACTTAAGAACAAGAAATGTAAGTTTATGCGTAAAAAACCCCAGGAAATAGATTGTAATAATAAACTCCAGGAAATATTCATGGGCGAGAGGGTCAACAGAAGTTAAGCAGTGACCCTGAAGTAATAGTACATTACGGTTTTCAACTCCAATATACTGAGTACAAAGAAACAAATTGATTTTTTTAAAGCTTTGAAAATTAAACCAACCACAGTAAAAGTGTTTTATTACACATTAGCAAAAAAATGTAAACCCTGTCATAAAAGCTATCCAAGTAAAAACAAATGTCACCACAGACACAGAAGGCAAGATTCTGCTCTTCTTACTTCAGGTGATGCCTCCCTGGGGCCATCATTCCCTGATGGCTTCATTGCTACAACTGACAGCAGTATTTGGCCTAGCCCTGGGGACCAGTGTGGTATGGCATTACAGAATTGGTTTTCTTTTGGAAAAGAAGGAGTTGAAGAAAGAGTTCCGAGATGAAATAGAGGAAAAAAATGAATTGAACATTTTATTGTTAAAAAAAAATAAATAAAAGCCCCATTTCAATCTAATCACACTTTTTTTTTAATCTCAGGATAGGGTGCCAAAAGTCAACATCCATGTCTAAGACCTGCCCCATAGTGTCCACGCAGCAGCCCCCCCACTACCCCTACATACAGCATGTATCACCCACCTCTGAGTAATATCAAACTGAGGATGAATTAGTCCTGCATTATCATTTCAGTAATCTCAGAACCGCCATTTCCCCTTTTGCAGGGAAATCCAGGCTCATCCTCTCTTGCAGGCTGCAACCTGTGTCAGCTTGCTGCTGCCTCCTGCCATGGGCAAGGCTGCTCTCCCCACCAGGCTACTCCAGACACACCTGTAGTATTTTCATCCACCACCTTTGTACAAGCTGATTTGTCCTCTTTAATAGCAGGTATCCCTCATTAGCTGCTCAGTGGAGGAATAAGGGGGATGAAGGGGAAGAAGAGCGGATTGGGGTATTATTAACCCTTTCTAGGTGACTGCTGTGGTATGAAGTGTATATTTTTCATCACAGTCTTTGGTAGTTCCAGCTGGTGTAACTGGGGGAAGAAGTTTCTTATTGTCAGATAAGAACAGGCTGAAAAATTACACCATCTCAATTTATGCATAAAGGCCTACCTGTGGCTGAAATTATTAAGGTGGCAGGAATAGAGACCTTAAAGTGACATCATGTGATTGACCTGTATTGGTATTGGTCTCAGTAGACATTTCTTGAAATCAGATGTAACCATCTTCCTACATTTGCAGCTCACAAAGAAAGAAATGTGTTTGACTTTCAGGGAGAATGCTGTAGTAAATATATTTGTTGAAGAAAATCTCAACTATCTTTTTTTTTTTGACCATTGCTCAGAAATATCAATGCTAAAAGATCTCATTCTACTTTTTGATTGATTGCTGTGGTTATGAAAACAAAACAATTTCCCTAGATCTTGGCTCTGAATTGATTATGTATTAAAAAAGCTGTCAGGAAAGTAATTGCATTTTAAAATGTATAAAGGATGTGCAAATTTGAGTTTATCTGTCTGAGTTCTTATGTGTGTGTATTCTAAGTTTAGAAACAGAACAAGAAGAAAATACCTGTCAATGAAACAAATATTCTTTATTCTGGGTACATGGAGACATATTTCTGTTTTAATAAGGACCCAAAATATACCGTTTGGGGGGAACTATATAATAGAAAACTGGTGCTGAACATTGTTCCTTATACAGGAACATGTAATTAGGTTGCAATCCCCTCCTCCCCTTTATCAAATAATGTACAGCACAAATAAAAAAAATAAGAAAATGTCTGAGTGCTCAGGACTGAAGGTGAATAAAGGAATCTTTTAGATACTGTAATAAAATCTTCTATTAGAAATATTGCTAGCACAGTATCTCAAACTGCATTTTAAAAATATATATCCAGATGCCAAATATAGTCTTGTCTGCTCTGAGGATAGACAGATCTTTAATCTCTACAGACACAAATAAGCAGTCCAGAATTTGGTGGATTTTATACGATAGGTTGAATTAACCCTGCATAGTAAGGCACTCTGCACATCCGGTCTCTGCTAACGGGAAAGATGTAGACAAGTTTACATTGTGTTGTCTGGATTCTCATTTCCAGGTGGTAGCATCCTTGCACAGGCTACTTGTTATTTATTCTAGCAACAAAGACGCTTGCACCTTTAAGTTTCAAAGCTTTGGGGGGGAAAAATTCCTTTCTCATTTATTACTACGAAGCTAAATCTTTGTTCAGCTGTATCTGTTAATGATATTAGCTGAGGACAGCAGTTTTATAAACTATGGGAACCGAGGGGAAATGGTCTCTTCCTGGTCTGTGGTCTTCAGCAGGTGCTGGGCTCAAAGGAGCCAGAGGAAAGCACTGCGGTCTCTGCTTCACCATGTAGCACGTACAGGCCCTAGCACGTGGTCGGTTCCATCAGGACCCGAGACTGCTTGAAAATGAGAGAAAAAGCTTGTCAATCACTAGCCTGGAAGATGGGGTGCCCTGATTCAACTCCTTAAGCCCAGCGTGCTTCTTCTGTGGGCTTGGACAAACGCCTGTGGTGCAGACTCCTGAGCAGCGTTCCAGTGGAGCAGGGTATGCGGTGAGTGAGGCACCGCTCTGGGGAAGGTGTGGGGGAAGTCACCAACCAACTCTCCCTATAAAGTAAACTAAGCTAGGTGCAGAGGAAGATGCTTCCCACCAGGCAGCACACTCAGGAGAAGCAGTCAAGCCACCACCTGAGAAGTCCTGAGGAGAAAGGGCCATCCAGAACCTTCCAGCACTTGGCCACATACTTCCCTGCAAACCTAAATGGTAAAATTGGGGTTCACAGCATCAAAGCCCCTTCCTAGCACTGTTTTTGAATAACAAGCTCATTCCCTTCAAATCTGTGATGGGGACTGGGTCTTGGATCTTGGCTCCTGAGAAGACATGCATTTTCTTTCAAGGGATCAGTGATGAAAATACATGAAGGATAAGAACCAGAAATCAAGCCCCCTATGCAGGGATCTCTTGCTTCTGGTTCTCTGGCAGTGAATCTCTCATTCACTCTAAAAATGTGTGCAAGAGAATTTGTGGAGAGCATATATAGCTTGCCTTTGCCTATGTACTTTTCTGAAAAACTGTAGATACAGGTTTGACAGCTGTTTGGTTTTTTTTTTCTCCCTCTCACCAGGAGAATAACATAGCCTAGGAATCCATATCTTGCTATTCTGAGAGAAGTGCACTAACTACCAGTTAGTTGTCCTGCCCATGTCTGTGAACATACATATTGGCATATGTTTCACCCTTGCATGAGGAGATGTTCGGCATGATCTGGTCACCAGACTGGGGTGGGGAGACTTTGTGAATTAAACAGGAGACTAAACTTGTCACAGGTCTCAGGCAGGATATTTGGCTTTGTTTGCTTGGATAAAGTAATCTGAATTCTTGTGTTCCACTGCATACACGTAAATCCTTGCAGCTGGAAGGGGGACAGAGATCTAGACCTTGGACTCTGCCTCAATTACCACATTTAAACTGAACCTCAACTACTGACTGCCTACCAGACAGTTTCATTAGGGACGGACCATCTAATAAAGTTGAAGAAGCTTTTGTATATTCTGGTGATTCATGTAAGTTCTCTAAATGGTTATGACATGTTTAAAAGTTAATGCAGAATATCTGATTTTTTTTTTCACCAAACTCCCTAACCAAGAGCCTGTAGCAGAGTGTGGGGATCAAAGTATGTTACCCAGGGAAAATATCTGTATTGTCAGTTCCAGTAATTATTAATTCTAATTTCCATCTGTAAAACTAAAAAGGCTTAGCACAAATGTAATACTGTTTTCAAAGCTGAAGAAGATTTAGGTTCTTTGGTAGCTGGGCATTTCTTTTCTTTGCTAGTTAAATAGTGTCACATTTGCTTTTAGTGAGTGGGATAGGAGAAGATCATGGATCATCGCGTGGCTGTAGCTGTTTGGGATCTGCTCTTGTTTCCCTTGCTTTGTTCCCTCTCCAAGCTAGCTTGGGCTGAGCAGCAGCCCCACATAAGCACCCTGCTCCTTCCTCCTGTGGAAGCAGAGACTCTGGGGTTCAGATGGATGCAGCTCTGGGGCTGTGTTGAGGGGAAGACATCTCTGTGTACAAGGGCAAGGGATAGTTATGGGGAAGGAAAAGAGGTGGAAGGGGGTTTTTGAGGCCACTGAAGCTGCAAGAGGAGTCTTTTAGAGAAGCTGGAGAGCAGCACTTGTGGTGTTAGGTTGCACGAGGCATGCTAGGACACAACAACCCAGGTAGTCCACGCTGACTCCCACAAGCAAGGTACACACAAAGTGATAGAGGACCACTGGCCAAAGTGAGGATGTTTAGGTTTGTGAGCTGTATGAAGGTGACGGTAACAATTATGGAAAAGGAAAAAACTACTCAGTCTTGAAACATTTAAGAAGTGCTGCTTTACCTGCTCAGACCTTTAGTGCCTAAGGCAGTTAAGAAAATTACAGCAATAAAATTTAAGGATGTATTCCAGTAAAGCTTAAGGAACTACTTTCAGCAGATACTTAAAAGTTAAATACGTGCTTAAATACTTCACTCAATTTTCCCCTTGAACAGAACGGGTCTGAATTGTGTCATTTACTGTAGTTATGTCTCTCACTTCATAACTAAAACTTAACTTGTGTTTATCACCATTTTCTGGATATTAAAGAGAAGCTGATAGGCATTCCAACTTTTAGGGGATTTAGTTAGGCTAGTCAATATTTATCTATTACTACTTAGAAAAAGCTAATTTCATATAAGAACAGTTCAGAATTTTGTGTTTCTGAGAATGTATATTAATATTTTGGCAAAATTAGTCCCACCTAAGAATATCCATGTCATATTATCATCAAGTAGGATATGATGTATTTTCGAAACAGCTTTTTTTGACAACTCATGATTACTATAATCACACAAAAAATGATGGTCATGCTTGTCTTAAACCATTTGTATAACCTTGATTTTGATGGGACTGCTCTGGAATTACTGACATGTTTAAAATGAAGCACGAGCTATATATTTTGTTGGAATGTGATTGAGGGAAGTCTTGATAAGATGATTCACTGGCGTCTTTGTGTTAGCTTCAGAACTAGTATACCTATTCTTGTTTGATCAATCACAAATATGTTGTGCAGAAGTGCACTACAAACTGGATCACTGAATGTGTAATTACAAGTTGCCCATAACTTCAGGATCTATTTCTGTTGTTTTTTAAGGGCTGCCATTAGTGTTTAGCATCAACAATGTGCAGCGTTACTTTCCACTAAAAAAAAAAATATATAGAAAATGTTAGGTCATAACAAAAAGCATAACAGAAAATAACTTTAAATAAATGCTAGTCAAACAGTATTTCTTTTCATTAGGCTACCCCTTAAAATTACATTTAACACACACCCCTAAATATAATGGAAAATACAGATTTTGGTAAAAAGTTTATTTATAATACATAAAATGTATAAATATAAACAGGAACAGAAGATAGTTATATATTATGCATGTATGGAAATTAAAATAGGCTCCTTTAAAGTTTAGATTCTGAGGACATTGCTAACAGAAAGAATTTCACAGGGAGTTGTTAAACATATACAGATAGAATATCTCCTATAAAGCATCACAGCCTAAATTTTGCTACTGGACAAAGTATCTTTAGCAGTAGTGATGGCTTTTTCTCCTTTTTAAATTGAATCGTGATTGTTAAGGTTAAAAGTTCCCAATGTGCAATACACTGTCCTTCAACCAACATAGCTCAGATCAAATATTTTGGGCATTTCCTTTGGGCAGTTTGCCAGTGCTTTATTGGATTGAAAGTTACAGCAATTTGACTGGTATGCCTATTAATCTGTTTTTTCCCTTAGCTATTGAAAGCAAGTATTGTTGTGTCTGTACTGCAGCTGAAGTGGTTTTGCAATTGAAAACTTGCACATTTGCTTTCTGCTTACACAATGATCTATTTTGATACAGAGTTCTGTTGACTGCTGCATAAAGTAGCAAGTGCCATCACCAAAAAAAGTGCAGCTATACTAGAATAGCAATATTATTTTGTTAAATAGAAAAGGCTGTCTGTGTGATTTACAGTGCTGGCAGTGTATTAAATGTGTCACGTGGGTGTCAGAGAAAGACAAAATATATTCTTCTGATATACAGGCTCCTCCTGTAAGTCTGTTCTTGAGTCCTACATAACTTACTATTTTAACATAATGTAAATGGAAAAGTGTGTGATGTATCTTTGTCGTGCACTGCAGTTCTGTAGTTAATAATTTTATAATGTAAAATAGACATACCAATATGAGTTCACTATTCACGTATTGTTAGGGTCAGAATGTGTCGTGAAACTTGAAGCCAAGTAGAGAAAAAAGGTTAAAAGAAAAAGAACTTCTCTGAAGTAGGAGACTATTTCTTCTCTTTTCTCAAATGTTTCTCAAGGAATTTGAATGTACTAGTTAAAACACTCATTAAACAAATTTTTATGTAGTATTGTAGATCCTTGGAACACTGCTGATCCTTCGGCCACACTTTCACACAGGTTAGGCTATTTTAAAAGAGTAAAGACAAAACCAAACCAATCTGTCCTTATTCCTGTCTCTGCAAACTATGTCTCTCTCAACAGCAGCCAACCACTCATTTTGCTGGCTACATTTCTCCACAAAGTCACCTGATGCTCGTCCTTCCCCACAGCTGCACCCTCTCAAACATCAGGCAGTGCACAGCATTCTTTGCCCTCATGGTGTCACAAGATAGCATAGGGTAATGGAGAAGAACAGTAATGCTTCCAATGTCTGTGATGGTATGTTTTAGGTACAGTTCCTAAACATGGTTTTGAAATGTCTGGAAATGATTTGATGTAATGACGCAAGACTCTTCTATGAGAAATGACAATGGGACAAGGATAAAGCAAAATATAAGTGATGATTTAAAACATTGAAAGCAAGGTGCTTGAAATTAGGACTTTCAATCCAAATTATGGCTGATAAATAAGAGTTTCCTAGTGTGTCTGGAATTTCTTGAGGTCCCAGGACTGCAGTTCCCATTGGCTTCAGTAAGATTTATAGGCAATTGAAACTCTTTAAAAATCAGGTGACATTATTCATGATAATCAACATAGTAGTGCCTGAGGACCAAGAAAGCCTTGAGGAATTTGCAATCCAATATATGTTAGAGACAGTGTAGAGGATAACTATAACTTAACCAGCATGATTGAAACAAATGGCATATTTGTTCAAAAATCCATTTCCCTTTCATGTAGGAGAGAGAGTAAGTGAAAGGTTGAATGATCAGTGAAAGAGGATAGGAAAGAAGAGGGGGAAAAAAGCAGATATGAAGATTGAAAGGCTGAAAATGATGGAAAGATTGAAAGTTGAAATAAACAGCTCATTGGCACAGGAAAAGTAAAGTCCAGCCAAAAGCATATTCTCTGAAGGTGCAGAGGTCCAGAGATGTACATGTGTTGCTTGCCTTTCCTCATGGCAGCTAGTATATGTATATGTTTACAGATATATGATTAATTTGTGTCAGGTTAAAGAATGTAATGCAAACTTAATTTAAAATAACACATATGTACAACTTGATTAATCAGTACCATGGTAAAAGACATCAAAACTATCCGTGTGACCCCTTCAGTGAGAGATTTTACATTTTGTCTTGTAAGATTCTATGTAAATAATCATATCTGCAAATTATATTTTCAGTTTGAGACAAAAAGTTGTACACCAGTCTGAGATCTCTGTATGGTATGCACTGGGTACCACTTACGTTTTAGTTTTATTTCCAGAGAGCTTTGAAAGAATGTATGAGAGGGTGAGTGAGTTTAATTGCTGTTTATAGGAGGATGACAAGCTAAATATAAGGAGTGAGCCCACATGTACCTACTTATAGGCAACATTTAATGCAGAAACTTTCTACCGGAGATTTTTTCAAGAATTCCCACCAATATTGCAAAACACAATTTTTCATCGGAATTGTTTTGTTTTTGTTTTTCTTTTCCTCTTCCAGTTAAATGCCTTAAGAATTTTCTTTGGATAATGTGCAGTGAACTTAAAGAAGGAACATGTTAGCTTATTATTCGATTTTTATCTGTAAGTAGGATATGGGCCACGGACAGGACACAAATGTGAAAATAAAAAACTTGATCCCTAGATACCTTAGTATGTTGAATATTTACTGAGAATAATTCTCTCTATTGCCTCTCAGAATTCTACCCCATACATATTCCAAGATAGTTTTGTTGAAGTTGAACTGAATATGATTTCCCATGTATTTACTTTTTGGTGGAAAAGTTAAAGTGGAATACAAAGGCATAGAAACAGGAAAATAAAATGAGAGTAAATCTAAATGTATCAATTCTGCCTTTCAAAACTGTCACCTGTGAGAAAGAGATCTTCAAGAGAAGGTTCACAAATGTAGTAAAATAGGCAGATATTAGAGTGGTTTAAAGTAGCAGTTGAAGTGTTGCTAAAATGCAGCAACACTACTCCTTTAAAAGTTGATTGGTTAACGTATGCAAAGGAAGTTATATGAATTATCAGAACTTTTCAACCCGAGCATCCTTTGGCCATTGAATTTTCTCAAGGGTGTCCAGAGAAACCACCTGCAGACTAAAACAGCTAAACAGAAACTGCAGAGTAATTTAATCCTTTTTGTCTTCCAGATATTCTACATTGGTATAGGAGTTTATATCTAGGAGTATATTCCTAGGTGTATATTCCTTTATCCTTTTGATTTGCTTGGTGTCAGTAGCAATTTTGCATATAAGCTCAGGGCAGTGCATAACCCTGAGAGTCCTACTTACCTCCTTGAGCTAATTTATTACATGATTAATCATGTTGTTACAATGAATACAGGCCCTTTTTACTAAAAGAAGCAAAACATTATTAATTCCCTGACAACACGTTACATGAATCAAGCTGAATACTTTAACTACTAAGGTAGCTGTAATACACAGTTTCATTGGAGACCAACTGTAACGTAGTGCTTATTAATGTCCACTTCTTGCTAACATGTCCATGTGAATACCAAATAGATTACTAATGTTAATGCTGTTGATATAACATGTTTCTAACATAAATATACCCTACTGCTCGGTCAATTGTATTCTAAGCCTTAGATACCAAAACTATAATATTGTTGACTGAAGCTTTACAAATTCACATACTGTATACATTGTAAAATACTTGTCACAGAATTATATTGTTTTATGACCTGTATTAAGTGGTTGAAAAAAATGAGTTACTTGAAGAAGTAGGGCTGAAAATTAAAGACTAAAATGAAGAACAAAATGAAAACAGCTTTCTTTTGAGAAAAAAAAAAAGGCTTATTTATAATTACCTTTAAATGATTTAGGCTTAGCATCTCAAACTTTCAAAAGACGCAGAAAATATTACAGCACTAGATTATAACTTTATTTTTTTTTGTTCTCCATAGCTGTATGCTAATCATTGTGCTGTGTGTGAACTGACTTTTTCCTCCCGTTACGATCAAAGTCTTTGTTCTGGGAATGATCACATAATTACACAGAAGATTAAAGAATTCCCATGAATAATTTGTGCTCATTTCTCCCTGTTAAACCCGTTTAACCCAGTTGAGCATGTCTTGCTGGCTCACCTCAGAGACTCACATTTTCATTGGAAAAGTAGAATACCCACCCTCCCCTCTAGCTGATAACTTCTTCTGACTTCATCTTGCTGCCTAAACATTTCCCTGAACTTGACCAGCTCTTCTCCAAAGCATAAAAATTTGACAGTGTTCATAAATAAAAGGACAAAGGAACTCTTTTTGTGAAGAAACGATCAAAAGGAGAGGTATAGATTTAAGAATTCATTGAGCTATCAGAATGGAAAATTCTTTCTAGTAGTTGGAACCAATGTTGGGAGACATATTTTAGCTTGTGATCCGTGGAGGGCGAGAGGACTGCAAGAAATTAATTGTCACATCACAAGCTACTCTAGCTGCTACATCCCATTCTCACCACTTGAACACCCAGGTCAAGCTTTTTGTTCTTGGATCCTCCTCTAGGCAGAACACTATGTTGTTCTTTGGCCATATTAAAATGAGGGCAAAAAAAGTGGTTTTATAATTGAAGAGTAAATATACTGCAAATTCCTGGTGTGATTAAGGTTATATTTTGATGTATTCCCTTCCCCCCACCTTTAAGAGTCACCTTGAGTACCCTCATGAAAGTAAAATGCAAACCCACCAAGATTAATATGCTCTACAGTTTACCATATCTTAGTTGTCACATATTAGAAAGGCACACCTATTTTTTTGAGCATGGAATATGTTCCTAAGAATGATTATAGCTGCAGATGGTGAATTAAAATCCAAATATGAATATTAACTTGCTTGGCATTTTTGAAGATCTGTGGTTGGCTGCTGCAGGAACATGCACATTATGGCCATAGCTGCTTTCAAATAAAACGGGGCTACAGTATAAGAGCTACAAGCAATGAAGTGGTAATAGCGTAGGAACAGTTTGGAATGATGTTACTACACATATTCTTAGTACTGTCTTTCCTTCCTTTGCTGCATTTTTTTACTTCTTCATCCCCACACAGTGGAGAACAATTTCCTATCCACAAGTCATAGTAACTGACTGGTACCTTGGAAAGTAAATGACTGAAAAACAGTACTTCCAGAGAAGAAGTGTGTTGCGTGTCAGATGCCTGACTTCTCACTTGCTGTAATCTACATGGAGCAATACAGCCGTCAATAGATTTTTCTACTTAGGTGTTTATGAACTTCCATTTTTGTTAACTTATATATGAATTCTCCCCACCTACTTCTCCCTCTCTTCCCCTACACAAACTGAAAATGAAAGAAGATGTCAGGTTTTGACAGATGCATTACTGCATGTTATATGTACCCATTAAGCTCTTTTTGTCTGGTTTGTACAAAAAGAGAGAGGTCTGGAAAATGTCTGTGTATAAGAGAGCATTTGTATGTACATTTGTAAGGAGGATTATCAGTGAGACTCTCCATGTCACATACATACATTAATGAAATTTGGAATTAACTAAGACAGTATGAATGGCTTCGTATTGTTAAATGGGGACATCTTCATTGCAGACATCATGCCTAGACTGTCTTTACAGTCAACAGAAAGAATTAGGAGGTGCAAGAATTCCATTTACTCCACTCTAGGGTAGGCATCTACCTGAGGACAAGATTAATTGAACACTTACCAACTTGATGGCTACTAAGAGTGGACATTCTCTAGGTGGCTCTGGTGTTCACATATGACAGCAAGTCCAATTAAGATGCAGCAGATCAGATCAAGACTCTAACTAATCCAAGAGCCTATCTCCAGCTGTGTCAGATACAGAAACAGGTGATGGAAAAAGTCAAAAGCTGTGCCAGAGGGCTCAACCACAGCTGAGCGAATAATAAATTGTAAGGGGGAGCTGAGGATACTCTTGGCTTCAGAGTGACCTCAGCAAACATACACCTGCATGACACAAGCTGGAGAGAGAACTGAATAAGGACAGTGTTGTCAAGGAGGAACTGGGTACCACCAACACCATGGAATCATAGAACTATAAAAACATTTAGGTCAGAAAGGACTTCTGGATGACATCTAAGCCATCCTCCAGCTCAAAGCCAGAATAACTTCAAAATTAGATCATGTGGTTGATCAATTTTATCACCTTCTATCTGATCAGTCTGTTACTGGTGAAACAGCAAGGATGAGAGAAAGCCGCCATCAGCAAGCACCTGGACTACATCCATGGGCATCTTAATTGTAATGGCCAACAGATGCAGGAGTATATGCAGAAACGGGGCAGCAGAACAAAGCACCGGTTCAGCTGCAATAGTGTAACCGATGAGCCCAAAGGGAAGCACTGAGCAAGGCCTGAGCCCTTCGGTATTGGCAAGGAGGAGGGCATGCAGCCACATAAAGTTTTTTAAACAGAAGATAAGATCCTTCTTCTCTTCTCCACCTCTTCCAAAATCACAGAGTAGTGGCCAGTGGCAGATGTCAAGGCAAGTATTGGAACAAGCTGTAAATACAATGACCCTTTCTAAGATAAGGATCTGGCTATCTGTGTGTGAAACACGGTTGTTGATATGTACCAGAACTATGGCTTGTTTGGAAATGCAGATTAGCCAAAAGCAAGCGACTTGCTTGCCTGCATTCTTTATGACTGTGAGATTTTGGGAGGTGAAACAACTCTGAGAAGAGCACACTGCAGGTGGTATTAGGTTTTGTTAGAAGTTTTGTCTTGTAATTAATTTCTGCTGTTACCTTGGATCATTAATGTACAAACATGTTTAAACTAAGCTAAGTACAGTATTCATCATCTGTATAGAGTATCCATCTTCTAATTTACTCCCAGAAAACAGGCCCCTTGGAAACAATTCATATTTACTACTTGACAATAACAACATAAGCTTACAGAGGGTATTTAGTCAAGGGCTAGTATTAATTGGGAGAAGTAAGAAACATATGTAGAAAGATTTAACAGTATTTTTTTTCCTGTCATATTCTTTAGATTTTGAAATTGGAATTGTGGCAAGGATGGCTGAAAATATGAATTCTACTGCTTTGGTTCAAAGTACTGAAAAGTTTCAGAAAATGAAATAAAAAGTATAATTTTTGTCTGAAACATTTTAGTCTGGGGCTGTTGTGAGTCATCTGTTAGGCAAGAGACAATAACCATACAGTGAATATAAGTAAATATTTTGTTCGTGGTGAAATCAGAACAATAAAAAATGATTAAAATTCAGGAAGATGAAAAGTCTGATTTTTAACACTTTCTTTAAAAACATTCTATCAATTATAAAAGTGGAAAATTATTCTGGTGAAAGGCCTACCTTCCCTCAGAGATAATCCGGAAGAGTCACAGTTCTCTCAGGAAATAGTTACTGATGAGAAATATGATATTCTTTGAGTTCTTTTACAATAATTCTTTATAATCATATGCTTCTATTTAGGACATTAAAATATGAGTAGCCTTAATAGTAAAATAAATGTATATTGTTTCATAAGGGAGAATGTGATAAAATTCTACCATTATTAATTTTATCCTTTTCATTATTGCAGTTTTTTATAGATATACATAGTGTGACACAATGATTGGAGATTTAAGGACTATGGCATAACCAGCATTTTGGTATTTAATGACATTCTGAAAGCTGTTCTAGTCCATTGCAGAATAAATGAGAATTTGACTACATGGGCTTGACTTTGTAGGAATGTTCAATGCCTGTTTATAATGTGGAGATGAATCATCTCAGATTTGTCAAAATACCAGAGTTCAGGTGCTGGAGGCACTTGGCATTTTGCTGGATCAAGTGTATTCTCTGTGTCTCAACAAGTGCAAGTATAGTAAGCAAATTCTATGCTTTTGTCTTACTAACCTTGCTTCAGAAAGAAAAGAGCATGTGTGATCCCCTTGTCACAGTTCCTTATTTAAAACCTCCATGAATAACATTTGGTAATTTCCAACCAAGCTTGGCGTTAAGGCAGGTGTGTGTGTGGAAGACATGAAGCTCTGAGCAGTGTCATTAAAGTAGCAGTGGGTCAAGAGACAGCTGTACAAATTCAGGGCACAGAGGAGGACAAGTTGCAGTGTGACATTGTCACCTGTGCCGCCAGCCGGCCCACCAGCCAAACGTACAGCAGCTGCTCAGCACGTGTGTAGCTCTGGGCCAGACAGCGATGGATGCTTCTTTTTCGGTTTGTAGCTAAGGACATGTCAGGGAAACAAGCTGAAGAGAGAAAGTTTTGGGGTAGGCTGTGGAGCTTGGGGAAGAACTGAGGATACTACAGTGGATTACAGAAGAGAGGGGAAAGAGAAATTGGAGGTTTTACAATGCGGCAGAGAGGTACTTATGAGCATATTGCCAGAAAGGTATGGAGAGAATGATGGACAAACATCTGTGGGAATTGTGCCTTGTTACTTCTGATACCCATGAAACAACATGCCAGTCAGATAAGAAAACCTAAGTCAGAAAGTAGTTCTGTGGCCCCAGGTAGAAGGATATGGACTACTGTTATGCTATTAAGAAAAAGTGAAAGAAAAACCAAACCAAACCCAACCCAAAACAAGCAGTCCCGTGCATGATGGAATGAAGCCAGGCTTCAACATGCTTTTCTGTCTGGAGTCTCGAAAGTCTTATAAATGTCAAGCATTTCAGCTTTCCCTGAATGAAGTTATTAACAGAGATACTGTCTAGTATCCAGATGTCTGTTTTTATCAAATTTGTAGGTGTTTAGTATATTTGAAACTTTCCAATGGGTTTCAAACTAAGTAGGCTGTGGAAATACAGTAAGGGAGGGAAACACAAGCACAGCAGGAACACTTAAGCCTTCAAGCTAAAAATGACCACCACATAATTCAAGTAGGCATTATGGAAGGTGACATATTGTCAGGTTATTTAAAATGTAAACACTATTACAAGCTATCCCTGGTATCACAGAGGATGACACTCAAAATCAGGAGACAATCCAGAAGTGCCCCCCAATATCTTTCTCATGTAGGCATGGGATGACATAAGTTTCAGCTCTGTGGGAGGCCAATCTATTCAGCAGAAATACTGTTTCCTGAACATGCCAGTTTCCACCCTCTGTCAACCACAAAGCTAAATTTATCAGTAGCGCTGTGGTAAGCACTGTAGAGCTGACCAGAAGGGAATTTGGTCACATATGATTATCGAGGTTAATAATAAACATATTTTTAA
Source organism: Haliaeetus albicilla (assembly GCF_947461875.1). Taxonomy (NCBI): domain Eukaryota; kingdom Metazoa; phylum Chordata; class Aves; order Accipitriformes; family Accipitridae; genus Haliaeetus; species Haliaeetus albicilla. The sequence goes on along the minus strand of NC_091484.1, from coordinate 59,311,152 downwards.
AAAATAAATGTACATACTAGTATGTCACATTGATGAATCACATGCTGATCTGATATACAAATCCATGATTCATGACCATCTTTGATTTAGCTTGATATGTTTCTAATTATACAAAGACTTTTCTTTTGCTTCTGCCCCTCGGAATGCTAAAATAGCCTTTTAAAATCCCTTTCTAATGCAAAATTACAGAAGTATTTAAGTCATCATTTCTCAAATAATAGACATAGAATTATGATTCCCAAACCTCAAGAATCTGGATTTGATTAAACATTTTATTAACATGCTGGAATTTGAACTGTACAAATGTAAAATGAATTCATAATTATAGTTACCAATCTCTTTCTGCACCAATAGAAATGACAGAAGACTATATATATATGTTTTACTTATGTATGGATTCCATTTTTTATATAAAGTTACTTTCTGAACATAATTATTTTAATAAAAGAGTTATTCTGCAAAGAGTTATTCATTCATATTGCAAATGCTACAGTATCATGACATACTTTCAGATTTTAGAACAAATCTTCAGGCAAAGAGTTACAAGCAATATTGATCCTGTTTTATGTCTGTTTTCAAGGAACTGCATAATTTCTCCATGTCTTCTGGTGCTTCACCATAGAGAGGATTTGGAAAAGAAGTAGCATTCACATCTTCATTAAACAGATACTAACACAAAAAACATAAAAGAAATTTAAAAAGCAAGTCATTCAATTCGTTTGTTAGAATGGACATATGAATGGCTGTAGACTCATTACAGAAGTAACATAAGATGTTAAGTTCAAAGCAAACTATAAAATCTCTAAACTTTTTAGACCAGATTTTCAGCTGATAAAAATTAGCATAGCTCCACTGAAACCATTGTCCACCACATACAACTGATCAAGTCATTTAACCTTCTGTACCCATGCCCACCTTTGTTTTACTTGTCTCCAGAGCTCTTGCTTTAATACATATATAGTATTATTTTGAGGCAATCTGTGTACAGCAGTGTAATTGCAGTGGGTCACTAATTTTGGTACATAGTATTGTAATTTAAATGACTGGTTCTAATTTTCTTGAATGAGGAATGTATGAGAAAAGAGATAATATGAACTCTTCAGGTGAGGACTTTTGTAGTTCTAAACATTTTCTTCAGCATCTGTCTTACCGGAAGGTGCTGAACTACTGTATGGTGTAACATGTAGCTACTGTAAGCAGCATTAATGAAATTGCTATTACGAGGTCCTTGTCAGCCAATCCAACCCTGGTCATCTTTCTCAGATTTCCAGAAGTGCTAACATTATGAGTAGCAATATACCATTCACTTTAAGTGACATTTTTCCCTTTCCTCTGCAAATTAATTTCATCTAATAGCCCAACACATACCCTACTTTAGAAGAGAAATGTGTTATTACATACCTCATGCCATGGAGAAACACTGATTTGAACAACGGGTGAGGGGGCATACCCAGGAGACTATAAAAAGAAAAAAACTGCTTCAGAATATTTTTAGCGAGCTGCAAATAGTATTTCAGAAATATCCTTCCATGTGGCTGGCTGAGTAACACGCTCTATGGATCCAAAACTATGAGGCAATATTACAAGCAAGTGTGTGGCACCACTAAGCCCTCATGGTTTCGGTGTTCAGAAAGGTCCAGGGAGAATTGTTCTTTACAAAACTTACAGACGTCCTCAACTATGTAACTTGTGGGTATTCAGCTGGAGATAAGAGCTGTTGCTCATGTTTTACCATATCCTTTGATTGGTGATACACCATTCAGATTTAGGGCTCGTCAGAGTCAGCGAAAACTCATACCTCTTGGTTTCCCTTTTAAAGGAAGAATTAGTGAAAACACATATTTTCCCAATCTTAAAGAAAACAGAGGAAAATCTGGTACAGCCCTGGACTTCAATCACAGTGCCTGAGGCTGTCTTCTATGAAAATGTCTCTCCTGACACTGTGCTTCTGTTTTTCAACTTGCTATTAAACGAAGCCTGTCAGAAATCTATTTTAACTAAAATAAAAATGTCCTGATAAATTGGACATGATTGTGATGGGAACGTTTCCAGCTTGGAGCTCTCACAAACCCCAACCTGTAAGTGAATTAATTTGATCTAATGTCTCTAAAATCAGGTGTAAGGAACCTTTTATAGAAAGTAAATGGCATGTCATAGTTAATCCTATTCAAAGCTGCAGTGGAATCTTATATTACTGACTTTGGAAGGGACAAGGAAGTTTTATTTTTTGTTTCAAACCAAGCCTAGTTCTTTCTATGCTAATAAAGGTAGTATCAAAATGAGGGCAGGAAGGATGTTTTAAACATTTTTTTTTTTTGCTCCTTTTAGCTACAAGGTGTTATTTCTGTATTATTTTCAATGATAAATCAAATAGCAGAGACAGCTGCATTTTAAGTCAATCATATTTCTCTTGTTAAATGTAAAACATAAATTTTGGCCACCACTGTAATTTGATAATTAAATCTTGCCTTGAAATCTTTTGCTGCAATATGTTCACTTTTAGATATACATTTTATTCACAAACTTCTTTGTTACTCTAGCAGTCTCTTAATTATGATCAACAAATGGTATTAGGATAATGTGTGACCAAGTGTTTGTTCAATGTCAAGGTGAATTTTACAGTGAAGGGAATAGTAATGTACATTTAAGGTATTGGGAAGTGGTATAAACTATGTCATTAAAGTTAAGTGAGTGTGCAAAGGCAACTTGGGTGCTGAATCATGCATTTTGTTTTTGTTGTGGTGGTGGTTTTTTGTTGTTGGGTCTTTGCTTTGTATTTTTTTTCCAGAAGCAAAAGGAGACAAGTTCTAACGAGCTTTTTCTTCTATATGTCAGGCTAAATATTTCATCCAAAACTCTTTTTTTTCTCAGATTCAGCAGCCCACAGTCAGTATTAGTTATAAACATCAAGATGTTCTCAAAACTGAGCTGATTTCAAATCTGCCGAAGTTTGGAAAATGCACTGGAACTGACCTGAGTGCTGCAGTAATTTTTAATTCTTACTTCTTTTATTAAATAGCATTCAGTGAGGAATTACACAGGTTTTTTTAATGGAAAACTTATTTGAGGACTACACCCTCACATTTTTCTGAATGTATAGAAACAGCTATTGCTACTTACCTTTACTTTTCCAGATGAGCTAAGGTTTTTGTACAATGGATTGGCAAAAGAACCATTAGCGGTTTCCTCCAGTTTCCTTGATAAGTCAAGCAAACAACAACAAAATGACCCACAATATCACACAGGCTGTCAAAGAACTAAACAGTTTCAGGCTGAAAAGACTTGAGTCAAAAAATATAGATGGCTAAATATATTTCCGACTGACCTCTAATGAAATGAATGAAATTAAACCAAAGTTCTGTGTAAGTAAGTGGTGTGTAGGTTAAAATAACATTTTTTCAATTGTTGCTGCTAAAAATATATATATGCTTTTGGATATGCATAGAGCTATTCGGTATTCATAAAATGGAAGTACAGTGCTATACATTAAATAAAACATGATATTCGCTAAGAAGTTGCATTGTTATAATTTGTTTACATGTGATGAGATCATGTTCTGTGTTTTGCTACTGTCAGACTAGCAATTCAGTAATTAACATCAGTCTTAGGCTCCGAGTTCAAGAACACGTTTGTTATTCAATTGTTGTAAGAACTTTTTTCTCCAAGAATTAAGAAACAACTTGCATTTTAGGTCAAAATAATCAGAATTAGTTTTAAAGCTATAAAAGCTCCCCATACCTTTTGCTACAAAACCAGAAATGTTTAAAGAATCACTGAAATTATTGGAATGCAAAGGTTTCATGAATAAACACAATGCCTTAAGCAATTTATAACAGATGAAAAGGACAAATTTTACTAATTATGGGTCTCATGTCCACTACCTCAGCTAGAAGTTTGACAGAGGCCTTCACATATTCCTCTATTTTGGAGCACTTATGACTTGTGCAGTTAATCCCATTAATTCTGCAAAAGCAAAGGATATTTGGGGATGGAACTTTCTGCCTACATCTAAATTTTTATTCCAAATAGATGACTGGTTGCTAATATTCCACAATGCTTGAAATCATCAAAACCGTTCCAATGCCATGTAAAAAACAACAGCTGAATTAGTTAAAATTACTGAAGAATGAAGCAGAAACACACTTTTTTTTTAATCTTTGCTTTTGAAGAGATGCATTTATGTTTTTTTTCACTAATGTGTTTATGACTAAGAGCATATACATGCCTTTGTGTACATAGAAGGATGTGTTTGTACAGTATTCTAAAATAAAAAGTTCCCTAAAGCTAATATGCAATCTCAATGATTGAGAGATGGATTTTCTTGTATTAAAAAGTGTTTCTATTCCAAAGCTGCTCCTGCAGACGGTTTAAGCAGTGTCTCCCTAGGAACTGATAGACAGGTTCTGTGTTACTGTGGCAGGCAGGACTGAGGGGACAAGAGCAGTCACAGAAACACAGCTGATGGAGATGTTGGGAAGGGAAGCTGTTGTTCCTCAGCAAGAGCCACAGGGGAGACACACCGCCTGATTTCTTTTGCAGAGAACTAAAACCATAACGGATGCTTCGGAGGAAGGCACAGGTAGGCTACAGAAATATATTGCCTTATGAGTTAAATGAGTGCAAGAATCTAAGTCTGGGTTTTAGACTAAAACAGACATGTCTCCTTAAAGTCTGGGTTTTACACTAAAACAGACATGTCTCCTTAAAATCTTTCACAACAAGACTGCCAGAAAGTAATTCCTTCTAATGCCAGTCTCGTAATTCAGTTTGATTACTTGACACAGCAATGTGGAGAGCTGAATATTGAACCTGTTGATTTGTTCATTTGATCTTAACCATAATAAATCATGATATTCTGATGCTTTTAGTTAGTTTAGTGAAGCTATGTTATATTACTTTATTTATATGCCTCCTAAGTGTATATTCACATGCTAATCCGCCTGAATAAAGTCCACAAAATGTACACAGAATTGATTTTTTTACTCTAAAATCACACCATGGCTCAGAAAACCTGAGGCCAGAAGCAAACTCAGATAAGTTTTCAAGGAACTTGGCTCTGCTTCTAAACTAGTGCCCAAAGGGTCAGATTTGCATGCCTTAATTTTGGTGTCTCATTTAGACATCACAAACCAACTGTGTGGCCTAACAGCATGATACAGAATTAAGCACATCAATTCTGCTTACAATCAGTGGAGACACTTCCAAAGGGCAACACAAGTCACACAATTCACAGTGGAGCCACATTAATGTGCCAATAGGAAATTGTAAGGATAGGGACGGGTCTGATTCTCTTTCATCCCCCACTCCCCCATTGGACTTGAGCAATTTGTGAGAGACGTATATATTGCTTATTTGGACAAGAACACGCTGAGTACTTTGGTCTGTCCTGAGAGCAGGAAGGATGCTGAACAGAGATCTCCAGCTTCCTCTGCGAGGAGGATAACTAACCAGCAGGATACTGTGCCAAACTGTGGGCACCAAAGAGAGTGCTGGCTGAGTTCTTCAACAGCGTGTCTGTGGTTGCTGTGTTTAGTGCTGAAACTGGTCCTGTCTATGTGGGGGGGGTTTTCTCAAGCATGAAAATTGAGTCTTGCTCAGGTTGTCTAGAAGATTTCAGGTGTCCCTCTACTTTAGGTCTGAATCATGAAGAGCATATGTAGTGGGGCACCTAACCTTAGGGACTGTGGGAATTTTATGGCCCAAAATATGAGCACTGGTTGAATTTATGCACCCCAGATTTAGGTGAAGTGAAGAGTAAGCTTTCTTAAGTTCTATGCTGTTCTTAGGAACCTTTTTGCAAAAGCAGGGCTTTGGAAGTCACCTTGAATATATTACCTTACATGTAACATATATGTTGCACATATATACACATAGATGCATATATGTGAATGTATTTATACAAACATATATATGGTTACACCCTGTTTGTGACTGTAGCAAACAATTCTTTCTAAGGGATACCAATAATTATCCTTAAAAATTTCTGAAATTTTGAATGACTTAAAAGACCTTAAAGAATATACAAGTGAAAATTTAAATCACTTGTTTACACAAGTGCTATAATCCATCAGTTGGATGAGGTGGTAACTGCCTGAAGTAGTCTGTGCTTGGGAACTGAGATGACACATTCACATTACTTTACATGTTGTGCATACATCCCTAGAAGTAAACACAACACATTAGATTTTTAGTTAATTAGAAATTCAAAGCTTTCCTTATTAGAGCAAAGCAATGGTATGCCCACTCCCGTACTCTGTCACCAATATAGATACTGCTGAGGAAAGTATAAAAATGCAGTATTAATCAGTGGGGTGAGTGTTGCCATCTGGTCACTAGTTTACACCCTAATTTTAAACTGCTTGACTGGGCAGTTTAAATAAATGTATTGCAGTGGCTTGATTTAAGCTCATTCTTGCAGTGCTTGCTGTTACTTGACATAAATGAAACATGGTCCTGCTAGAAAATGATAGCTTATTGCTACAGTAAAGAGCAATATGCCCATCACAAGGTCTCATGATGGGGAGAAAGTTATGTATGTGTTACCATTGTACAGTAAGAGCAAGGGTAATACATCGCTCACAAAAATTATGGTCCAGAACAATTAATCAATGTGAAATGTTTATAAATCTCATTTATGAAGAAAACCCATAAAAGCCAAGTTCAGAAGACTGTACCAAGCAAGGAATAATTAGGGTTAAAAATGTCAAGCACAGGATGGTTTAGGGAAAAAAAAAAAGAAAAGACTCAAACATGTGGGTAAGGCAGCTCAGAGAGAACTGGGTTTTCTAACATAACCAGAAATACCACAATAAGAAAGTAGAGGATTAATCGTCTTGGGATGAGGTCACATGGGTCATAGCTTTGCTAAGCTCGTCTGCATTCTTTAGTAGCAAAAACTACTGCCTTGTCATAGGTTGCTCCACTACAACTTCACAGAGATGGGAGGAATTTGCACGCTCCACAAAAAACCTGCCAGTGTATAAAGGGACTACTGAGTAACATCATGCTTTTTAATGGAAAATTAAAGTATCCAGATTTCATTTGTTTGGATGCAATAGGTCAGAATTTTGTAGTTTTCAATGTAGCTTTCAATGAAAAATCAAATATTTCTTTCAGTCAATACTCACATTTGTATGAAATACAGAACTAGATGCATGTTTATCATCAGGTCCATAACAACAATGACAAAATCCTAGTGGACCAAAGATTTAATTACAATTAAGTTACTGATTAAAATAAGCCCTTAAAAGAATTATTTATATATGTTCTAAAGCTTCTGTTCTAAACAGAAACTATAACTCATGATCTCAATATCCAAAGCATTTATAAAGCCTTTTACACTAAATTTAGTTTTGCAGAAGTAGGCTATATTTTGCACATCCCACAGGAGAATCGGGAGGTGTGATGCAAGGAGGGTAGACTTTCCAAAAGCTGCATTTAGAATCATCTACAATTCACTCGGATGCTTGATTAGGCTGTTAATATGCTGTCTGGGCTTCCTAGGTCTGCACTTTGTACCTTTTGAGTCACTTTAGGAAACCTAATTATTTATTTTTTTTTAAACGAGTCCTTTGCATCTTTCATGTTGGTGATCTTGAAGGCTATAGACCAAGAGATTTGCTCTGTTTCAGCATGTCACCTCTTGTTTCTTTGCAACCTTTCCTATGTGTGGTGGTTGAGAGATGTATGTTTCAGAAAAACTGAAGACTTCTGATGATAGCACTTGGTTTCATCCTTCAGAAAAAAAAAATATTCTACAGAAGAAGGAGTGGATTTGGATAGTAACTCCCAAACAACAGTTGTGGCTGCTGCTTCCTAGTTTGTTTTTCTTTTTCTCATATAACTGTATCTTTTTTTTTTTTCATTCTACAAGAACAGTACCTGTCTCCCAGTTCACAAGCTGAAAATGGTTCAATGAATGTAATTGTATTGTCATTCTGTTTATCAGTTTGGGATACAGGAACAGAGGCATAGTCAGCAATGACCTCTGACAGTCCTTCAGATCTGCTTGGAGAGCCTCCCCTGGAATACGCTATCCGTTCCTCCACACTAGACCTCCAGAAGCATATGCTCTAATTGGAGAAAATCCTGGCAACAGCAACTGGGAATCATCATAATTGTAAGAAAACCTTAACCATGAAGAAAGGCTGAAAGCACTGAGCTTGTTTAGCCTAAAGAAAGCAGCCTGTAAGGAGGCATGACAACTGCCTTCAAGTACATAAAAAGCTTTTTGCAAGGAGGAAGGGAATAATCTGTTCTTGTCCATGGTGAATAGGAATGAACTTAAATTGTAAACAGACATAGCAGTTAGAAAAAAACTTTCCAATAGTAAACTTTCTTTCTACCTAGGGTACCAGGGTTGCCTGAGGATGCCATCAAATTCAAGTTGCTAGAGGTCTTCAAGTACAAACCCAGAAGTGATACAATTGAGTCTGTCCTGTAGCAGGCTAAAAAATGGCCTCTATGTGTCCTGTTTTCCCATGATTTTCTATCATTTTAAAATATTTTCTCAGAGCACCTCAGTTTTTCACTTTGTTGCCTGTGTGGCAAGATACATTACTGATGCACTTCTTTGGAAAATTTAATGTTCTATGTTCATTATGACTGACAGGACTGATAACAGCTGTGGTACATTAGCATTGCAGCTGATGGCACAGATGAAGAATAGGAAAGAAACAAACTGAAAGGATCCAGGGACATTGACTGCTTTGGAGGCAATAGCAAAGAAGCATAGCTTAGCTGGGCGGGAAGTCACTCACTTTTCACATTCTCACTTTTTAAAGTAGAATGAAGCATGAGAAGGAAGCTGCAATGAAATGGAAGCTAAAATGAAGCTTTGCTTCTATTTGGTCAATAAAGACCGATGCCACTGAAGGAGTGGAGTAACTGGCAGCCTTCCCTTCTGGACTAGAAAACGTCATCTCTGGAGCATGAATAGGAATGAGAAACTTAGAAGCTTCCTCTGATTTGGGATTCCTATACAAAAGTTCCACATATCCCCAGCTGGGAGCTGGGAAGTAGCTTGCATATCTGAATGCCATTGTGGTAATGAAGTATGCTGCTGCCAAGCCATGTGGCGGGTTGTTTTTGTCCATTAGGAAATAAACTTATATGATGACTTCCAGTAACTCCCACTCAGGCACTGAAGAGTTTAAAGCCTGCAGATCACAGATGAAACTCTTGCAAAGGAAGAAGAAGGAGAGAGCAAAGGGGAAGCAGGGAATTCTTTCTGGGTTGAAAGGAGGGGTTAAGGCACTATCGTTTTTTCCAGTGAAGAAAAAGAGGGACTCTCAGATTCTCACCACTGTTAGTGACAACTTCTCAGCAAGCAATTGTCTAAGGGGTCACCAGCCTACTCCTGCTGGCTGCTACCTGGTTTTCTGGTGAAAAAATTAGTTTTATTGAACTCTGAAACTTCTCCTCCAGCTCTTGTGCACATTTCTGTGCTACTTCCATTGAGGCATAGATGGACCTGTGCTCCATTTTAAAATGTCCTGGAAGATAACACCTACAACTGTTAATGTGTCTCTGGAGGACCATCTGCCAATGAGTATATGTGTGGTTCTACACCAGTAAGGAAAAAGGAGACACTAATAAAAATTATTTAAAAATAGCTAGCGAAAGGATTTATCAAAAGGTAGTAAACAGGGGCTCAAGTGTGTGAAAAGTTCCCTGTGAAAGGATGGCCAAGCAGGCACTCCTGGAGTGCCTCTAATGCCTAGTGACTTTAAGAAAACAACATGACCCACAAAGGCTGAAAGCAGACACAAGCCTTTGAAGTGAAAACGAATTGTAGGAAAGTATCATTCATGGGCACAGTTAAATTCCTCTAGTTCATCAAATCCTCTTAAAAAAAATCAGGAGTAAAATCTCATGCCTCTGTGTGGTGCTGTCACATTGTACATTTTACAGACTTATGCAAACACAAGTCATTTCTTATTCTAAAGCCTTATCTTAAAGATCCAAACTTCAGTATGGTAACATTGGCTGCATTTTGACTAGTCACTTCTGATTACTGATTAAGCAGTCAAGGATCAACTTGCCTCAATTTATTACTATGTTTCCAGCTATGATTTTTGTATAAAAAATCACTCTAGGCACTAGGTAGTTGAAGAGGGAGAGACAAACTGCCTGGATGAACTTATGTTCTCAAATTCAAAGTTTCAGATTTCATTGTTTTCACAATTTCACAATCTCATTCAAATTGCCATTTATTAGCTAGATTATTTCTTGATAAGATGCCTATAAAATGCATTTTAACTTACATGTTAAGTCAACTATGATTAAAAACAATGAAAATAAGTTTTTTTATTCTGTATCGTGGGCAAAATGATTTGACAATCCTAGTCAGTTCCTAATAGACAAAACTTGGAACCACAGAAATTTTCATCATCATATCTTACCTTTTGGCAGCTCCAGTGAAAACAATCAAGACCAGATTGAGCTTTGCTGTGTAAACTTTCTAACCCTCTATTCACATCTCTGATTCTTTTCATATCTTCTTATTTTTTTTAGCATATATAATTACAAAAAAGGGAAAAAATTTTCCTTGAATAGAGATACATGGGTATAAGAGAAGTGGATGGCAGTGCAGTAACCCTTAAGCAGGCATTTATGAAAGAAAAAGGTAAAAGGGAGTGTTTAGAGCACAGGAGAAGTAGCATAATTAATCATTTGTTGATTAAAAAAAACACCAAATATGTTTTGAGAAAAAAATCACACTTTTTTTTTGGAAAAAATATTAATTGAAATTACCGAAAAAAACCCCAAAACCAAGTAGCTGTTACAACACAACTAATCTTGTGCTTCTCAGGTGCCTTTCCACATGTACCTTAGCAGGTTGTATAAATGCGAATGAATTAAGTCTTAAAGCCCCTGTGAAGTAAGATAAGGAAATTCTTATTATTAAGCTTATTAAGTGGATTATTCCCACTTTACAGAAGAGGAAGCAGACATAAAGAAAGTAGGTGAAACTATGCACTCAATTAACAGTACCACAACCACTAAATGTTCCTGCTTTAATATTTTGCTTCTGTGTCCATAGACAACCCTACCTGTCAGGGGTAGCATGAAGCGTTAGGAGACATGTCAGCAGCAATAATGTCAGGACAGAAGTCTGCATAGTTCAGTAGATAGTTTGGGAGATAACAACATCCCCAAAGAGAGAAAGGTCTATAGCAGAGCACAAGTTTAAAGGAAAAGAGACAGCTTTGAAGATGAATTCTGGAGAAGAAAATGAGGGGTGAGGGAAATCTAACAACATGAAAATGGACAAGGCAATGCACAACAGGAATTGCTGAAAGGAGGAAGGGACAGTGGTAGGTACGTGATGACAGAGAAGGAACTAGCAGAATAAGTCAAGAGAAGGGCAGAGAAGAAATACAAGTGTTAGAGGAAAATAAGAAACAGGAAAAAAATTTTAAGAATCTTAAATTAGGGAGGAAAGGGAAAGCAGAGATTATGAGAGGGTTGACAGGAAGGGCAAGGAAATACATCTGTGAAATAATGAACTGTCAGTCTAAGGCGTATCTTAAAAAACTCTGAACTCAAATAACTGGATGAAGAGATATCTCTAGTACTACTAGTACTGTTATTCAAAGCACTTGAAATAAATTTTGAAATAAACCACCACCAATTTTGCTGATTTTTTTACTTTACTGAGGATGCACTTTATGCAGTAGGATGTCAGAAGACAATTTAGTTGCTCTTTGCACAAGCATAGTACTGGATGGAATAATATAGCTTTTGAAAAAATAAATAATCACCAGCTAGAGCACTCATTCACCACGAGTAAGACAGGTCCTTGAACCACAAGCCAAGAGGTCTGTACTGGGGTGATCTTAGTGCAAGATGACAGTATTGGATGATGGGTGTGAGATGAAGAGTTAGGGGAAATGGGTGGAAGGAACGGATAAGGTGACATTGGTGAGACACATCTAAAGAACTACTGATTAAGAAGACTAATACAACATTAAAAGAGAAAGTCAGATTTTGAGTATGTCTGTAGTAACTGAAGGAGAGTGGGCAAACACTATGATTTCTAAAAAAAATCACATAATTCTGGAGTCTCACAGCTTGCATTTTTTCTAATTTATTAAAGCTTTTTATGAAAACCCCTAATATTTTAAAATAGAAAAAAAACATTTTTATCCCATCCAGTTATCACAGGGAAAGTTCACAGATGTGTGTAAATATGGAAATATTTAGGGCAAAAATGTCCCACCAGGTATATGCAGTACTCAGTAGCTTCAGGAAGAGCTGTGAATCTACCTTTAAGAAACTGAACATGAGAGGTTTCGAGAAACCATAAATACCTCTTATTTCTCACATTTAACAATCATGTACAAAAATCAGGGCTACTGCTATTAAGGTGGTTGATGAATTTTATAATTTAAGAATAATCATACAATGTTGCAATCAAAACAGTCTAAGCAGTCAAGCCATAACTCATTGTTTCCAGACTGGGGTCCACTAAGGTCAGCTTTTGTTGCAAAGCTAGGTTTTATGCTTAGTCTTGCATATGAAGGACTGTGGGGAGATTTAAAAGTTGAAACCAATGAGACTGGGCAGTTAGCCATTGCTTTGTGCCACATTTATGTCTGCTTTACACAAAATAAAAGTTTCACTTACGTTTCTGGCACTTTCTTCTTCGAAAGGAAATACAAGGCAGCAGCTGTAATTTTAATCAGCAAGAAACCGATACCCAACCCAATCCAAATATCTGCAAAATCAGAGCAATCAAAGACAGAAATAAGTAAGAGGAAACACTCAAAGATTGAACTGAAATATATTTTTTTCTTTTTACAGACCCACCATTTTGAAGGAGACTTGAAGTTGGAGGCTGAAGAGGCTTAGCACTTATGTGGCAACGGTTTCCTTTCCATTCTTTTCCACATCTGTGAATAAAACAACAGTTTTTGAAAAAGGGAGAAGCAAGGATCATAAACAGTGACAAGCACACAAGAAATGCAAATCCTTTTGAGCAGTTTTGCCAGTGACTAAATCTCACCCAGGAATCACAAAGAGCAGCATCAAAGCTAAGAAAATTAAATCTAAGTGAGAAATACACAAAACAAACCTAAGAGAGAGAAAAATGAAATAAAACAAAGTTCAAAGATTAGAATTGGCTGCCTTGTACATGTTGCCACTGTATTGTTCTCCCACAGCAAAAGAAATTAGACTAATTTCCCTGTTATCCCCCATGTGAGAGTTAAATAAATTTCTGAGCTGAGGATCTGGGACACTAAAGTAGAGAAAGATACACAATTAGAGTTAAGATGTTTTTCTCTCCCCACCTAATCTGTCTCTCTTTTGGTTTTCTATTTTCTTGTAAAAATGATACCCCTTCAACAAATGCCTCTTCACAACCTAAGCATTGAGCTAACAACTTCAGCCATGTCAAATTATTTTAAGTTTGGTTTTTGGTTCAAATCCAGTCTTGATTTGAAGTAACCAAAATACAAACAATCTGACACAAGCTTTGATGTTTTACTTTACACTTGTTGCTTAACAGTTAATCACAGTCACCAAAAAGTGTGTATCATTTCTCACTTTAATTTGTCTAGATTTAGCTTTTGGCTACTTGTTTTTATTGTGGCCTTCTCCATCAGAATGAGGGAACTTGGAGACCCAGGTGAGGGTTGGCTGCCTCTGCTGAGATGGGTGCAGTTTGGAGCACCCAACCTAACACTTCTGGGAACCCCAGGGAGTCTCAAAATGGCCGTAGGCACCTACAATTACAAACCCTAAATGATGACTAGTGTAAAGGGTTGTTAGAGGGATAGCTACATATTGACATCTAAATTTCAGGCACCCCACTTAATGAGCTGAACCCCACGCTGAGTGTCACACTGCAATGACTTCTACCAACTTTTCAATTATCTGCCTGTCTGGTGGTTTATGAGCTTCATAAATTTTCAACTTTTTTTTAGAAAAAGCAGCTTCATAAATAAGTGATGGTGGTAATCCAGCTTCAGTCCTACTAATGTCAAATGAATAGGAAATTAGTTTCACTTCTCATGATTTCTTTCTTTACAGTTTCACAAACTATTAATATGGGGGGTATTGTATATCGAGTTCCTTTCTCACTGTAACACCAACATTTTTATCATAGTCACCAATTTTTATAAAGTAATTTTTATTTTGTAATTGTGGTTTCTTCTCCTGCCCTTAAATGTATAATATGAAATTGCACATATATACAGTTAAATCTTTATATTAAACCTATTTTATTTGAACATGTGTGAGAGAATTTTGTGTTGTTTGTCATGGTTTAGCACATGGTATTGGCTGTGTGCCTTATCCTAGCAGTTGCACACTGAATTAACTGAGGCACTCTGGAGGGAGAGGAGTATTTCATTTTCCCAGAAAATGACAGTGTGGTGGATGTAGATAGAGGAAGGGTAGGATTATAGGAGCAGCAAGCATCTGTCTGCAGCCTCGGTGAAATTTAGGAGAATCCTGAAAGGATCAGTGCATGTAGGAAAATAGATCTATATCCCAGTCTCAGACATGACAGGAGGAAAGTGACCACTAAAGACCAATAGAGGCTGATGTAGGATTTGTAGCAACTCAGTGGACCACTGAAAAATAGTGGGCAGAGAACACGCTGGGAGGAAAGTACCAGCTCTACTTGAACACAGTGGGCACAGACAGATTTATTTAACTCATTTAACCCCACAGACCTGAGTTTTCTCTGGTTAAAGGGTTACCTTGTTCAAGGTTAGTGATTGATATACTAATGAATCTTAGCTTTAGAGAGTGGAGCCAGTAGCATATTCTGACATGCTCATTTTAAAGAAAAAGTGGCACAATTTCAGCTGACAGCTCTGGCTGAGCTGGAGACCCATTGTATTCAGTGACTGAAAATACCTGGTCCCTTCAGTCCTCCTTCTTCTTCAGCATGCTACAAAATCATGTCATTCATAAGCTGGTCTTTTATGTGGACTGATGATTTTATACAAATGTCAAATTGCAGTTGGGCTCATATCAAGCCCTGTGGATCCATGTAGAAACATTGCACTCTGATAGTAATCACCCATCAAAATCATTTTCTGATTGCTCTCGATTGTATAATTTCCTTTCCCCCCATTTGCCAGATTTTCTGTTGAGCTAGATATGCTTTTAACCAAAATTGCTCTCTTTCTTGTCACTGCAGAACTTACTTGACTGTAAAAGAAAGAATGAGAAAACAGATTTGCAGCTGTGCACAAGCACTACTCAGACATGGCAAGAGAGGTGCCATCTGCTGCTCTGGAGCCACTGGGGCATGGCTCATCTCAGAGCTACAAGGAGGTAGTTCTCATAAAGCAGGTGTGTGTACTGGTAAAAGCATGGGGAAGTCCTACTACCCAGTAATAACTAAATATCTCTTCATATGCTTTGTTTCCGTTTACTGATGAAATATTTCACATATTCATGCTGTGTTTGAATTATGGATAAAAAAGTTAAGCGCCTTTTAGTCATATAGATAACTAGTTTATCTTCTTATACATATATATGGGGTTTATAATCAACTACTAACCGCCTTAGGTTGGCCATTTATTCCCCTCCAAATCTCTGAAGCCCAACAGTATAGTTTTATGTTACATGACACACACCACTTAAGAATCTGATGTCAGACTATCAATGTGTGTAATTTTGGCCAGTGGAATGATTTTCCGCTGTGTCTATCTAGGCTGTTACTAAAAGTGTCACCTTATAATACTACCATTGCTTACAAAAAAAAAAAAAATTGTGTAAAAAATGGATTAAGGTGGAGCAAATATAATATCTCTGAAACTTGGCAATGAGGCAGGAGGCAAGGCAAAAAAGATGAGTATAGTAAGGACAACATAGCTAATCCTTAAAGACCTGGATGGCAAAGGAGTGCTAAACAACAAAAAACTTGAAGAGTATATGAGTTGGTTAAGAAATCCCACTTGTATCTTCACACATTAATTTATTTGTTCATTTTTATCTTTGCCAGGGGAACTTAGCAGTCACCTCTGCCACTGAGGTAAGATATAAGACTATCAGAAAAATCTGGGTTATAATTTGGAGATTCATTCAACTCTTCCTAAGGTTTGGCTGTTCATTACTTACAAAATGCCATCTTCTGAAGTAAAAAAAACCCAACAACCCCCCCCAAAAAATGAACAAGAGAAAATAGGAGTTACAGCTAGCTGAGAAGCCTGCAACTTTCAGTGAGGCTGCAAGAAAAACATGGGAAAATTGTTCATTAACATCTTTGGGTCTCAGCTGATACAAGCACTGCCTCTGGCATTTACTGAAGCCAAACATTTCTGTGCCCAGGATAGAGGGAAACTTGTCTTAAATATCCAAACCAATCTTGTTTTATAGATGTCTTACATGATTTTGGTCCTTTGCAGCTTTATAGGAAATGAAGTCAAACTTCACCTTTCTACTGTGCAGTCCTTGACGCATGCAATCCTGAAGTGAACTTTAATTACCCTAACAGCTCCAGGTAGGTCAGAGCAGCCTGTGGCATGCATGCAAGAGGTGGCTTACTTGAAGTCCAGTTAATGAAGGGGAACACTCTTAACTACCTACCCACTGCTGTGCATGGACTGTGCTTACAGTACTTTACTCTCAGTTGGGAGGCAGATAAGTTGCTTCTTCAACGTCACTATTGGCTTCCTCTCTGATGAGAGCAGCTGGGGATATGGAAATGCTGATGTGGTGGAAGGACCTTACAGAGTGAAGATCAACCATGTCTTCTGGGCAATGTGTTAAATCTTCATTAGTGGGGTAATGGGAATTTTGAAGAGCTTCCTTAATAATCCTTTTCTGCTATTTTATGTTAAAGACAGGCAACTCTGAAAAGGCTATGAATTTATCTCTTGAGTCATGAAGCTGAACTTCCACATTATTTATGTGCGACTCATTTCCTTGGGCTAATTACGTCTTGAGTAATTAGCAGCACCACATTTTACATGAGTCTTAAGCTTATCTGAAATACAGAGATAGCCACTGCAATCCGTTCAGACAGGAAGCTCCTCATAGTTGAAACAGGAGGAGCAAGAGAGAAAGACAGATGAAATAGTACTTGAATACTTCCATCCCAGTGCACATCCTAATCTATCCTGCCTGACAAAATGTCTTCTGCTATTAGCAAGTTCTTACAGGAGAGTCACCCTGGAAGGAAGAATGTTAACCCTCCAAATTTTCTTCTAGGATTTCCAACTCATTATTTCCTAATATAGATATCAGTAATGCAGAGGAATGAACTCAGCGTTGCCTGTGTTGCTGCATCCTGTGCCTGCGGTTGTGGCTCATCTCACTCAGAATGAAAAGTAAAAACCAGACAAGGTGTCTGGTTTTTTTGGTGTTCATTCAGGGCAGGTTTAATTTACAAGGACATGTCTGGCTGATACACTGCTGCATTTCAGGATATCAAACTTTGTGCTGTATTAAAGGTAGCATATGCAAAACTCAAAATAAATCATAGAATAATAGGATCATTTAGGTTGGAAAAGACCTTTATGATCATCCAGTCCAACCGTTAACCTAGCACTGCCAAGTCCACCACTAAACCATGCCCCTAAGTGACACATCTACACATCTTTTAAATACATCTAGGGATGGTGATTCAACCACTTCCCTGGGCAGCCTGTTCCAATGCTTGACAACTCTTTTGGTGAAGAAATTTTTCCTAATATCCAATCTAAACCTCCCCTGCCGCAACTTGAGGCCATTTCCTCTTGTCCTATCACTTGTTACTTGGGAGAAGAGACCAACCACCACCTCACTACAACCTCCTTTCAGGTAGTTGTAGAGACCGTTAAGGTCTCCCCTCAGCCTCCTTTTCTCCAGGCTAAACAACCTCAGTTCCCTCAGCTGCTCCTCATAAGACTTGTGCTCTAGACCCTTCACCAGCTTCGTTGCTCTTCTTTGGACACGCTCCAGCACCAAAATGTCTTTCTTGTGGTGAGGGGCCCAAAACTGAACACAGGATTTGAGGCACAGCCTCACCAGTGCTGAGTACAGGGGAACAATCACTTCCCTAGTCCTGCTGGCCACACTATTTCTGATACAAGCCAGGATGCCATTGGCCTTCTTGGCCACCTGGGCACACTGCTGGCTCATATTCAGCCGGCTGTCAACCTGCACCCCCAGGTCTTTTTCTGCCAGGCAGCTTTCCAGCTACTCTTCCCCAAGCCTGTAGCATTGCATGGGGTTGTTGTGACCCAGGTGCAGGACCCAACCCTTAGCCTTGTTGAATCCCATACAATTGGCCTCAGCCCATCAATCCAGCCTGTCCAGATCCCTCTGTAGAGCCTTCCTACCCTCAAGCAGATCAACACTCCCTCCCAACTTGGTGTCATCTGCAAACTTACTGAGGGCACACTCGATCCCCTCGTCCAGATCATTGATAAAGTTATTAAACAGAACTGGCCCCAGTACAGAACCCTGGGGAACACCACTTGTGACTGGCTGCTAACTGGATTTAACTCCATTCGCCACCACTCTTTGGGCTTGGCCATCCAGTCAGTTTTTTATCCAGTGAAGAGTACACCCATCCAAGCCATGAGCAGCCAGTTTCTCCAGAGGAATGCTGTGGGAAATGGTGTCAAAGGCTTTACTGATGTCTAGGTAGACAACATCCACAGCTTTTCCCTCATCCACTAAGCAGGACACCTTGTCATTGAAGTTGATCAGGTTGGTCAAGCAGGACCTGCCTTTCATAAACCCATGCTGACTGGGCCTGATCACCTGGTTGTCCTATACCTGCCGTGTGATGGCACTCAGGATGATCTGCTCCATAACATTCCCCAGCACCAAGGTCAGACCAACAGACCTGCAGTTCCCTGGATCCTTCTTCTGTCCCTTCGTGTAGATGAGCGTCACATTTGCTGACCTCCAGTCAACTGGGACCTCCCTGGTTAGCCAGGACTGCTGATAAGTGATTGAAAGTGGCTTGGTGAGCACTTCTGACAGCTCCCTCAGTACCCTTGGTGGATCCCATCCAGTCCCATAGACTTGTGTGTGTCTAAGTGGTGTAGCAGGTAACTAACTATTTCCTCCTGGATTATGGGGGTTTCATTCTGCTTCCTGTCCCTGTCTTTCAGCTCAGGGGGCTGGATACCCTGAGAACAACTGGTCTTACTACTAAAGACTGAGGCAAAGAAGGCATTAAGTACCTCAGCCTTTTCCTCATCCTTTGTCACTGTGTTTCCCCTCCTTTTGCTGCTAATGTATTTATAGAAACATTTTTTTATTGTCTTTTATGGCAGTAGCCAGATTAAGTTCTAGTTGGGTTTTGGCTTTTCTAATGTCCTCCTGAGTTGCCTGTCCCTTCTTCCAAGGGTCATAAACTCTCCTTTTTTTCCTGAGTACCAGCCAAAGCTCTCTGTTCAGCTAGGCTGGTCTTCTTCCCCTCCGTCTTGTCTTTCAGCACATGGGGATGGCCTGCTCCTGTGTCTTTAAGATTTCCTTCTTGAAGACTGTCCAGCCTTCCTAGACTCCTTTGCCCTTCAGGACTGCCTCCCAAGGCACTCTGTCAACTAGGCTCCTAAACAGGCCAAAGTCTGCCCTCTGGAAGTCAAAAGTAGCAGTTCTGCTGACACCCCTCCTTACTTCTCCGAGAATCAAAAACTCTATCGTTTCATGATTGGTATGCCCAAGATGGCCTCCAACCATCACATCACCCACAAGTCCTTCTCTGTTCACAAACAACAGGTCCAGTGGGGCACCTTCCCTAGCTGGCTCACTCACCAGCTGTGTCAGGAAGTTGTCTTCCACACACTCCAGGAACCTCCTAGGCTGTTTCCTCTCTGCTGTATTGTATTTCCAGCAGACAGCTGGTAAGTTGATGTCCCCCACAAGAACAAGGACTAGTGATTGTGAGACTTCTCCCAGCTTACAGAATATTCTGTCTGCCTCTTCATCTTGGGTGGGTGGCCTATAATAGACTCCCACCATGATATCTGCCTTGTTGGCCTTTCCCCCAATTCTTATCCATAAACACTCAACCGTATCGTCACCATTATTAAGCTCTACACAATCAAAAAACTCCCTAACATACAGGGCCACCCCAACGCCTCTCCTTCCTTGCCTATCCCTTCTGAAGTGTTTATAGCCATCCATTGCAGCACTCCAGTTGTGCGAGTCATCCCACTACGCTTCTGTGATGGCATATGTCATAGTTTTCCTGCTGTACAATGGCTTCCAGCTCCTCCTGTTTGTTGCCTATGCTGCGTGCATTGGTGTAGAGGCACTTCAGCTGGGCTATTGATCCCACCACCTTTCTGGGGGGAGAAGCCCTAATTCCTACATGACCATTCTCAGGCGCTTCCATGGTTTCTAACACATCAATAACCCTTGTGTCTTTGCTGCCACATGGATCACCATCCCCTACCTCCACTGAGACGGCAGACCGAAGGACCTCACTAGCACACTGTCCCTCAAACACCGGTGTGCCGCTCCCAGGCTTATCTCTAGTGAGCCTGGTTTTATCCCTTTCCCCCTTCAAATCTAGTTTAAAGCTCTTTCAATGAGCCCTGATAACTCCTGTCCAAAGATTCTTTTCCCCCTTTGAGACAGGTGTACCTCATCTGTTGCCAGCAGGCCTGGTGTATAAACTGACCCATGATCAAAAACCCCCAAATTCTCCCCATGACACCAGGCTCAGAGCCAGGTATTGATCTGCTGGCTCTTCCTGTTTCTTCCCTCATCATTCCCTGCAACTGGAAGGATAGACGAGAACACTGCTTGTGCTCCTGATCCCTTAAGGAGTTGTCTCAAGGCCCTGAAGTCTCTCTTCATTGCCCTTGGACTTCTTGTTGCAACGTCATCGCTGCCTACCTGAAAAATCAACAATGGATAATAATCTGAGGGCCGTACCAGGGTAGGAAGCTTTCTTTTCATGTCTTTAACCCGGGCCCCAGGGAGGCAGCAGACTTCCCTAAGACGTGGGTCTGGCCTGCATATGGAGCATTCTGTTCCCTGCAGAAGGGAGTCTCTTTATGACAATGACCCGTCTTTTTTTCTTTATGGGAGCAGTTTTGATGAAGGGTGTAGGCTGACACAACCTTGGTGACACCTCCCTGTTAGACGAACCATCATCCTCATTATTGTTCGGTTCCACTCGCAGAGCCTCGTACCTATTATGCACGGGTACCTGCAAAAGTGGGGTAGTCACAGAGGAGATGTGCCTGCTGCGCCGGACAGGAACTTGTCGCCTTTGCCCCCCTATCCCTTAAATCACTGTGTTCAGCCAGGTGGAGAGAGGATAGGGAATCCTCCGTATCATGCATCCTGTCTGCCTGTTGGGCCTGTCACAGGGGAGGTAGGGTGCCCTTCCAGTAGTCTCTCTCTCTCTTGTACTCCCTGATATTCCCCAACCTACTCACCTCCTCCCGGAGCTCTGTCACCAAGCGGAGCAGTTCTCTACCTGGAAGCCTCTCCCACTGGTGCGCTCACTGCTGCCGTCCGCTACTGGCATAAGAGTAGGGCACAGCCCGCAGCCTGGCACCTGGGCGGCAGCGCGTTCGCACCCGAGCTCTGTCTGGGCAGCCGCTTAGAGAGGCCACCGTGGCTTTCTGCCGGGTGGATACCGTCGCTCCCTGGTTGAGCTGGCAGGGCTTCAGCGCCCTGCCTGCCCGCCCTTCTGCGTGAACTGCTGCGCAAACTGCCACGCCAGGCCCTGGCTGCTGCACCAGGGCCTGTTTGCCCGTCCTGTTGGCGGTGCTCCTGGTGGCTAGCCAGCTGCAGGCTCCCAGCAGCTCTCCTGGCTCCTCCTGAGGTTCCCCCAGTTTGGGACCCCCCCGCACACTGTGCTGGAGCACTCCACTGCAGATCGTGCCCGCGCCAGAGCCGCTTGCCTCGGCAACTGCAGGTACAGATGTGTACTTGATTGCTCATTTTCCTCCTGGCAGCTGATTCCTTACTTGTGCAATTATTTTCCCCAGTCTGAGATAGAGAAACTCTATCACTCTAATGCATCGCTACTGCATACGGCTCTTGGGTAGGGGCAAATGACAGGAGAAGAGCTTTGCAGGAGGGAATCGAGTCCGTGACCTCCAAGAACAAGCATAAACACAGCTTCTCATTAGCTTGGAAAGAAAAAGTTCCAACAATCTGTACTTTCAAAGAGGGCTTTGATACATGTGGAAAACTGAATGCTGAAATCTGTTGGGTTTGGTTTTTTTTCTTTCCTTTTTTTCTTTTTTTTTCCCCCAATAGCAGTAATTACTAATGTTTCATAATGACTAAGGTTGTTCAGTATAAAGCAATGTTCTGCATTTTTATTTTTGAAAGCTGTTAGCTTTTGTCAATATACTGTATTGGTTTCACTTTTCTCAAGAGCCCTCATGTTTTATACTGAACCTGATAAAAGGTTAAAAAAACAATTAAATCATATGTGATGTTAATCTAGCAGCATTGAGAGCATTAAGTACTAAATATCCATTTGGCATCTCCCCTGCACTTCTGCAGATTTAATAATTTAAGTGCCAGTCTTGTTTATGTTAAAAAGATTTGCATTAAAAGGCAGATTGAACATCAAGAAAATGTCCTGAAATGTTAATCATCTTTTGTGATCCTGCAGATGCCTACAGAATTTTTATTTTTATGTATTTATTTAAATCTACACAGGTGTGTAAAAGGAAGTGCTCGACAAGTAATGGAGGCAAAACAGAAAAATTAGCTGCTAGACAAACAACAGTGACCAAAGCTGCTTCTGCCCACAGAAATTTCATAAGTAGATGGGAGTGAGGTACAGTCAGCATGTGATAAATGTAAAACCAGCACTGATTTCTATTTTTGTCTGCAAGTGTCCACAACATAGCTCACTCAGTTACTGACAGAAAACAATTAACAAATGGGAAGTACAAAACTAGCCATTCCTACCTACAAGAGTTGTTTCTGTCATTCTTACCAATACCACTTGGCCAAAATACACCTTTTCTCTGCTGTGAGGCACATCTGCTTTTCTTATTTTTATCTGAAACATTTGTCATACAGAATACCTAACCTGTTATGTCATGTGTGCATTCAGAATGACCAACAGTTAGTCATCTAACTATTTAGTGTGCATGGTATTAGTAGTATGTAAATTAAGGCAGTAACATGTGGATGATTGTAGTTATATTGTCCGGTGAGTATCACTGTACACTTTATGGTATCCTCTAGAGACTGTACTTATTTATGAATCTGCCACAATGCACCAAACTGGTATCTTCTGTGTGAACCCAGATTTGCCATTGCTGTGTTTAGAACACATTTGCTACATTTACAATACATTACACTGGGGTCATTACACGAGTGTTGACATTACTCAGGAGCTGTGCCATACCTATTGAGGAGCAGGTTACTCCAGGAGTGGTGACAGAGCATACGGGCCGGGGGGGAGGAACAACCCAGAACTTAGTTCTTTGCAGAAAACAGAGACTTTACGTCCCTTTGCTATATCGGTGTAGAAGAAGTTTCTCTGCTCACTAGCCTTTGCAATCAGTTATGCAAAATAAGCTTCACTAGATGCTTATGAGTATGATGAAAACAGCAACTCTTCATTCCATTATAGGAGAAAAGTAGCCTCTACTTCAGCAATGTAGTTATTCATTTCTACTCTAGCTATTGCTAACAACGTACTCAAAGAAAAAAAAAATCATACTCTTTGATTAGTCTTTATTGTTGAATTGAAGTATACAAAATTCCAATAGTGAATATTGTATGGACGGCCTCAGAAGATATCATACTTTTGATGAATGTAACCTGTTGCCTGCTGACTGTAGCTGGAATTAGGACAACATTATTCATGCTGTGGTTAAGCTCACAGATGTGGGACAAGGAGAAACCTCTCTTGGAAAAGACAGGTGAAGCGGATGGTAACCTTGGATGTCAAGAAGCTGTAGTATGTAGATAAGGGCACATTAACCCACTGGTAGGGAGTCAGATGTTTTCTGAAACACTGTGATCTGATCATTCCTGTTCAGGAAGATGGAACAAGGCAGAGGACAACTACTAATGTAAGCAGAAAAATAGAAAGTCTGTCTCACAAGAGGATTCCAGAAGAGTTCAGCTTGTTTAGTCTACTGAAAAAAAAGCTGAAAGGCACATGATTTTTCTCTAGAAACACTTTGGAGGATAAACAACAGAGGTATTGAGAGAATTTTAGTTTAATGGAGGATATTGGCACACACACAAATGGGTATAAACTGTCTATGAATAAATTTATGAGGAAATTATTAGAAAGTATGCAAACAGAAGAGGAAGGCTTTTATCATTCCTGCATTTCTCATATCATGTTGCTTCAGAAGAGTCAGCTGGTATCCTCTGTACTTGGTACCACATACTCCAAACATTCTCAGATGCTGGAAACTCTCAGTAACGCAGCAAGGTAGAGAGAAATAGGCAAGCCAAGAATTCCCCATAACTGGTCATAAAAGAAAGCTAACTAAACTTCTGAATAGAATTGTATGATGTGACTGTGTGTGATAACATGGGCCTGGGTTTGAGGACCCACATATAGCTTCTATTCTGAAAACTGCCAAAATTCATAACTGGCAAATACAAAAAATCAACATGAGGCAGAATTAATGTGAGGTATAAACAGATTCTAAATGAAATGTAAGTGCTCTGAGAAAAGATCTGTGCATCCTCATATGCATTCAATGAAAGTAACTGCTCACTTTGTAACATAAAAGCATGCACTATGCATAGAGAGTAAGATAGAATACATTAGAGATTACAGTGATTAAAATCATATGGCAGAGATTGAAAAGATCAGATTTAATTTATATGGAAGATGAGTGGGAGCAGATATGCTGAAGGTAAACAAAATGATATATGGTAAATGGAAGAAAAATTGTGTGTTGCTGTCTATCCTCTAGAACATTCAATCAAATTGAAAGGAAATACATCTTAAACTAATAATAAGGAAGATATTTGTCACACAGTGTTTAGCTGACATGGGGGGTCCTTGCCATAGCAAGTCTTAGAAGCCCAGAACTTAATGATATGCACTAGAGAGTGCTCCTTAAAACAGAGAATGAAACTCTTTAGAGATTGCAGAACTTAGTGTTAACTGATGGCAACTTGGAAGAAAATGCATGTATTGGAGTCGTCATTTTCTACACGTATCTTCTGGTTTCTTTGCCCCCAGGGTGTGCTGGGAGCTACTCCCAGGTCCCTAGCATGACACACTGTGATTACTCATTGCTCTTATAGCCACAAGGAGAGGTTCTAATTACAGCCTGTGTTGAATAAGAAAGGGTAACTGTTAAAAGGAAGGACTGAGTCAGTGTATCTAATTGCTTTTTATATAGATACATAATGAAACCATGTTGACCAATTTTAAAGGTTTAAGTGGGACTTAATTTTTCTAACATTAACCACCTGTAAAGGGAGGCACCTAGAGAAAGTCTGGACAAGCTTAGACTATGTGAAATAAAGAGACAGATCCTCATCTGGATCCTTTACCATTGATTATAACAGTGTCATGAAGACTAGTTCAGATTAGATAGGTCCATTTAGCTGTTACACAGCTAGGCAAGAACAACAACACCTTAATGCTTGCTGTTAAATGTTTAAACAGAAAACAAGCAGCGCTTGGTGTTAGAGTAGGAACACGAGGGTGAGATTTGTATCATGGGCAGTTTGCAAATGATATCCTGTTAGGTCCACGCAAACCATTTATTAAAGGGGGAAAGATAAATACCATCTCTAGCTTCAGTCCTTTTAAATAGAGTTGATTGGAAAATCTCAGAGGAAATATTTCCTCACTGAAATTAGCTGACACATGAAAAAGCTTATATTTCACAGTGAATTTGAATTTAAATTTGAAAAAAATTCTGTCAGTGTCTGAAACCTGCTGGATCTCCTGCCTGATTTCTTGTCTGGCTCCTACCCTAAAAACCTCAGAACAAACCCAGATTTTGAAGTTACTCTGCTGACAATTACACTGATTTGAAAAACAAATCTCTTTATGGCTTCACTAAAATTCGTCACTAAAATGTTTCAGACTGGCGTGATAGTCTTGTACATGAGAGATTTTTTTTCCAGTGTATTTTATCCTATCATAAGGAAATGCAGACCTATATGGAAATTATTTGCTGTGTCATTTGATTTTGTGCCTTTACTCTTCAATAAAATAGGCCCCAGCAGAATTCACTTAGAGTTGGTATGTGGCGCGCACTCTATTTTATGGCACAGATTCATTCGGCTACAGCAATGAAGCAGAAGTATATGCTCACAGCAGACGGTCAGACCTGAAATTCACCATTTCAAACAATTACACTCTTTTTTATGCTACTTTTCCCCACCTGCTTAAATAATAGTTTTCTGGTAACGGATTTTCCACTGTCATGAAACAATGGTTAAAAGCCCCAGTGGGACAAATCATTAAGCTACTCCTGGCACTGAAGAAAGGATCTGGTGCTAGATTCAACAGGGAAATGAGTATTCACTTAACTAACCATTAAACAAAATAAAAGTCTTAAGATTTCTTAAAAAAAAAAAAAAAAAGCGATTTTCAAAATGGAATTTTCTCTCGAACAAAACCAGTATTTCAACCCAACTTTATTTAAAGGTCAAACAACCAGCAAGAGTATTGTTTAATTCTCACTGATGCTGACACAAGGCATTCACACAACAGAAAAAGAAAGAGCTTGAAACAATGTGGTAGGTACATTGATCACTGACCACTGGAGATCAGAGTTCAACTTATGACTGAGTCCTGAGTTTCAGCCCACTGCTTTTGAGTCTGGAGCTGTGCTTTGTAAAAAGTGACCATCAGAATAAATAACCTTGCCCATAAAAAACTCTTGTCATTTTAAACTTGGACAAACCAGTGAAAATTAGTCATTTTGTGAACTAGAATTAAAAGATGGGGTACTGGGAGTGCAGGCCTGGCACCTTGCCAACTGAGGGAGGTTTGGTGTGGGTACTCTAATGGATACACCTAGCACAGAGACCATTTCATGAGTGAGAAAAGGGATTTATCTCCATTTTCTCTTACTCTAAGGAACCTAGGAGATTGAAGTAATACAATTACCATTTACAGTATGAAGCGAACCTACTCAAGAAATCTGTACCAGTACAGCAATATTTGAACTGTTGAAGCAAAGCAGAAAAGTTCACTGAAGACATACACCTTAGATAAATCAGCTTACAGTAAAGAACCAGTCCTTTATGCTAGTCTGCCTGCCCATCTTGTTTCGCAGTTCTTTTTTCTCTCTTCCCCCCCGCCCCCCCCAATCTTACATGTCCTTCTTTCTTTGCCCCTCTTATGTTTCTCTTCTATTCTTTCCCTCCCTCCTTTTTGTTATTTGTGGAACATGCACTTGGAGCTGATGCTTGATTTGCTCTTGAAGAACACTCCAAGAAGGGGAAGAACATAGAGAGAAAGAGAGCAAGGAGAGAAAGAGACAGAAACATAAATCTCTAAAAAACACTTTTTACATGTTTGTGTCTCAGATATAGGCCCTAGCTGCAACTTCTAGAGGACTGAATAAAGATTAAGGAATGACCTGACAGAAAGCCTGACCATGCAACTGTATTGACAGCTGGTAACATAATTCTTTTGCTTTCAGAAGTGGCAGTGATTTCATATTTAGGTACAATTAGGAAATAATGCAATAAAGTATAGAGAAGACATCTAGTTTTAAGATAGACCTGTTAATTTCACAGAAAAAAGCTTTTTGCTTAAAATGACAATTCTGTTGATAGAACAAATGGGGTTATGTATCACTAGAAAACCTAATAAAAAATCAGAATATGTTTACAGTGGCTGGATTTTTCCACAGAGACCTTCCTTTTCTTGCTTAGTGTTTGGTAGATTGTGGATTCATTTTTTCTGTGTGGTGGAGAGTTTTGTTTTGTTTTTTTTCTTTTTAATGTTTGCTCTTATTGCCATTAATCAGACTGTAACAGTACTACATACTCACTAGTTTATTATCTGCACTATAACTAGTTAGGTAAGAAATAATAGGTACTTATTGCAAAATCAGTTCACATATCTGCTTTTCACTGCTGTTTACCCTCTGAATATCTTTCATATGGATGAATCTGCAATGTACAGGTGAAATTAAGTAGTTATTTAAAAGCTTGAGCAATGGAAGTGTTTTGTCTGTATTAAACCACGCATTTGGCACAAATTAAAAAAAAGTGATAAAACTATTTTCTTTCCTTTCCTGCTGCCCCTTTCCAGCATTGGTCTAGTCTTTTTATCAGCTGAAATGGTCTGCTTTAACCAGACCCTGCCAACACAGGGCATTGCTCCTGGTAGGTGGATTGTAGTATATATTGGAGATTATAAATAATTTTGTCACTCTCAGACAGTCAAATTTATCTGCTCACATGTCTGACAACACCATATAATAACATCTAATGCTGCTGCTTCTCAACAGTGTACAAGCTAGGTGCACAAGTTAAGGCTAAGATTACATCAACACAAATATATTCTTTAAAACTTTTCACTGGTATTTTAAATGTATGTCTATAAGAAACAAATGAAAAAGCCACAAAACTTCTCTTTTGCTTACCCTCCATGTAATACAGAGACAATGGTTTACACTCTGTTTGAATCACTCATCCCCTGGAAAAGGCTTAAGTTCTGCAATAAGTTATAAACATGCCAATGTGGTCTATGGAAAAGAATAATGCTGGGATGTTGTCTCTGCATAAATTGCACAGACCTCTTCTGATATTAGAGATGAATTTCACAGAAGCTTGGGGAATTCACTCTTTAGTTTCTTGCTAACAAGTTAAATTTATGAAATCTTCAGAGAAATGACCTTTAAACAATTTATGAGAACCTAAGACACTTTAGATGCAATAAAAATAATTTCATCACAACCTTTCTCCCAGCTCCACATTCTGTTAATGTTGTTATGGTTACAGAGTCAAGACTTAAGAATTTAGGAGCGGCTAGAATTACAGATTCCCATGCAATTTCAATTCAAACCTTCATGCAGGCATGTTCAGGCACAGTATTTAACTGGAAGATCACAAAATCGCCCTGCACCTCCCTCCCCAATCAAAAACTTTAATTCTGATATTCAGTGTTTAGCTTTGCAAGAAGATTATTATCATGGCATACAGTAGAGGTGATTCACCATACCTAATAAAAACAGAAAAACCTACTGTTATTATGAATAGCTAAATCATCTCTTCCGTCATCAGTGTTCAAACCTTCAAACTTCAGCACTTAATACTACTCTAGTAGTTGACATGAAGAGAAGTTTGAACTCCAAGTACATTCTTGAAACTTTTATTGAGGAGAATAGATAGCTCTAAATCTAGCTTATTTGCCTAAATTTGATAGAAGAGCTTATTTCAACTGTTATACTTGGCACTTTGGTAAAGGAAGATCTTTCCCATGGTCTTTAGTGCGCTGCATATTGTTAATAATATATGGTGAGCTATGGCTAATGATAGAAAAATTTCAAACAGCATTCCAGCATCCATTCAATAAAGTCTTTTCTTGGTTGCAGCCAAGGAATATGCAGTACAGATGAAGAATGGGGAACTATTCCCCTGATGTTAACGCGGCTATGCAATGAATCACTGCACTTGTACAATTCAGAGAAGCCTTTATGCCCCTTTAATGTGTACCACTAGGCAGAACAAAAACCTAGTTAACCTGAATTGCTGGTCAACA
This sequence comes from Haliaeetus albicilla, assembly GCF_947461875.1. Classification (NCBI taxonomy): domain Eukaryota; kingdom Metazoa; phylum Chordata; class Aves; order Accipitriformes; family Accipitridae; genus Haliaeetus; species Haliaeetus albicilla. The sequence goes on along the minus strand of NC_091484.1, from coordinate 59,281,550 downwards.
GCCCTAACAGACAGAGGTAGCATCCAAAAATCTGTGAGGTCAAAGAATCCTTGCTATGTTCTGTTTTTCTACTGATGATTTTATGTCAACAGTTGGGATAAGGTGGCAGGAAGCCATGACAAACATTCCATATTAATAAGGGACAGATTTACATTTTGTAATGGCACAGGACCAAGACTTTTATATAAGCTGAAGTCAGCTTTTATACAGCTGAAAAACTGTTTTCTTTAACCCACTTCTCTGAATGCAAGAACATTGCAATTTTTCATCTATTTGGAATAAAAAGTGTAAATTTTTTTCTGCATGGTTCCTAGCAGATGATTTTTTTTTTACTACTCTTGAAACAGTCTGTTACAAAGCTGGTACAATGCCCTGCCTTTATTCTTCCACATCAAATAACTGAAAATCAAGACAATATATCTTAATTTCACAAATGTTTTCAAAGAATTAGAGGAAGAAATGTATCACATTACTGCATATCAGGTACTTTTTTACATTTATAGTAAATAAATTCATAGTATATTTTATCAAAGCATGACATATTCTGATATGTGTTCTCAAATATGACCTGAGTCACCCAACTCTGTAATGTGTAAAGGAGACTGAACTTATTTGCACATAACAGTTTTCTGTCTTTTGAAAAAGATTAGACATTGTTAAGATGTTTTCTAATTTCTTTTTCTAGTTTTTCTTACTAGAAGGATTGTCTTGAAGCAGTTCTTTTGAATCTGTTAACGTAAAACCAAGAATAACTCAAGGTTTTATCCTACTTTTCATGGTGTACTTGATGACCTGCTGCTTTACAGAGTTGCCAGTTTTGTCATCAAAAATTTCCCATCCATTTTTTCTGTCCTTTTTCTTGTCTTGGGAAGTACTCTTAATTTTAGAGCTCTGTAGTCTATGGTACCTTTTTTACTCCCTCCAAAAGTTGTACAGTATAACTTCTTTGGCTATATTGTGATATTAATCAGAACTTACCATCAGGACTGATGTTATGTCTGGACCTGGACTACTAAATCCCAGAAGATACAGTGTAGGCACCAAGCATATGCACAGAGCCGTGAAAATGGTGACAGGCTAATGCAAGGCTAGCTTGTTGGCCATTCTTGCCATTTTATCACAAGACATGAGATGCTTGTTTTTCATATTGAAAATTTGAGAATCTCAGCCTGTTTCTTTCCAAGTGTCAATAAGTAGATAGACCGCATGTTTGTTTTCAGCTTCAAGTTCCTCTATTCAGCATGATTAGCTTTGACTGAACGGTCTGATGGAGGAAGCAGGTTGCTCTTTTCCTGGGAAGCTACTGAGCAGCTGGAGAAGAGCTGGGGAGGAGAGTGGAGACTGCAGATGAAATCAGGCTTGGCAGGATAAGGAGGCACAGCACAGAGCTGCCAGCCTGTGGCTCACATGAAAAAGACTGAGAAGCAACTGAAAGGAGAGAGAGAGAAAGGCGCTCAGAACCAAGGGGATGCTTCCTTGGAACCAAAGGAGAAGGGACAGAGCTTGTGGCCACTCAGAAAGTGTCCGAGTTAACTGCAATAAGCTGGGAAGTGAGGACTCCTCTGTGAGGACAAGTAGGCAAAGGGACAGCTGTGAGTAAATGCTCTTATTTCTACTCTATTGTCCCTAGTCACACAGAGTTTTCTTGATTTAAATAGTATTCTAATTCAGATTCCAGTAAAATCTGGCTTTTAGTTTAAAAGCCTTTTTGTATTCAGTCTGGGCACATCCACTTTTAAGATAGAGCATGTTACAAGTACATCTTACAGGATGAAAAAATAGCGCAACAATAGTATTAGGAAAAAACAAAAGCCACATGTTTTTTTCTTGGCCAGGGCTTGACCTTAGGGTAGGTCATAAAATTTTGCAACCTTGGCAGCCACAGAACTAGAACCTCCTTTTGGGGTCCCCATCTTGTGGATGTGACAATATGGTAAAACTTCCAGTAAAAACCAGTGGCCCAGGTAGAAGCTGCATCTGTAGGTGTTTTCCCATGCACAAGTACAAGAGGAGACATGCAGCTGCTGGGAAGTGGCAGGAGCCTAAGCCTGCCTCTGCTCAGCTGAAAAGGGGGCAGGCCAGAGGCAAAGGTCCTGCATGACGGGTTTTGTCTGCAAGCCAATGGTTGGGACTTACTTTTGTAAATACTTTGTAAAAATATATAGACGCTCCTCAGCTATAAAGTGTCGTAGAGGTGATACAAATTTGCATTTTCTTTATTATCTCAATCATCTCTTTATTGATGATTTTAATGTCTTGAAATATTAGATTGTATATAGTGCTGATGATTAGCAATTTTAATAAAAGAAAGTTTTGCTAACAGTAGATTTAATAATGCCTAGTTTTCTATGTGTTCATGTCCATTCATACTCTCAATAACATCACTTTTCTCATGTCATCATGATTTCTTCCATCTTCAGCCTGCTTCTTTCAGATCTTCTCTACAGTAGTCTCAGCGTTCTCACATGAGCACGTACTGCTGGACAAGCGATAGCATGGTGCCACAAGACAAGTGTGTGCTGATTTGTTGGTTAATACATGCAGGGCAAAGAGGATAGATAACTATCGAGCTCATACTGCCATTTCACCTTATTTTGGAAAGAGCAGAGGACTACAAATTAGGTTTTCATGTCTTTCTGTAGTAAACTTATTTTCTAAAAAGTTCTAGGGATATCACATCTTGGACATCTCTATCTCCCTTGTCAAGACTGGTCAAAATTGACTGACCGGCTAAATATGGATTTGGGTGGAAAGAATCATGGACTGACAAATCGAATAGCAGTGCAGTCACACTAACTTTGTTTTCTTAGTGTATCAGGATAAAAAGAAGTTTAAAAATACAGAATTTCTCGGTTCTGTTTGTAACTGGGTTGAATATCCATTAAGACTTGTATGCCCCAATAATGATCTCAGACATACCTTTTCTTGTAGTCATTGTGTCTGAGTGGACTAAGGGAGGGCACACCAGTTATTTGCTGTAAATACCAGAGAGCAAACCTGCACTAGAACTGTATCTTGATGAACAGCACAAGAGGAAATCTTGATGAATGGACACACTTCTAGTGTAGGCAGCTGCCAGGATACACTGTGGCATGGACAACCAATGCCCAGAATTTTTGGTGATTTCCTTCTTTCCTTCTTTCCGTCCTCCCACCCTCTTGGCCTCCCGCTCTCTCTCTCTTCCCTGCAAATCATTTGTGAAAAATCTTGTAGTCAGGCTTACCCCAGAGGAAATGGAAAGGAAAAACAATGTCTATTTTCTTCTCTTAGCTCTTACACAGTAAGCAACAATGTTAACCAGCCTGGGAGCAAACAATATTTTGCCAGTATTTACACCTCTGTCATCTTATTGTCCTTAATGTGCTACCCTCAACCTAATTTTTAGCTCTTCAGGCAATCTACCTCCACCTTTATCATTGACATTGTCCTATTTCAGGTATTAACTAAACACATCCCTCTCTTAGTTAAAGGTCTTATAAATGTTTTTAGATAACTCAGAGCTCCACCAGTTCAGAAACACATCTACATATCCCCACAAGAGAGATTTCACTCCTACACTGTCTGATCCTTACATCTCCTTCCAGATTCCTCATCCGTCCTGAGCTTAACTGAGCCAGATGGGTACAGAGGACTCAGCTCTCTTCTCAGGCTGACTTGATGAAAGGTTAAATTAACTGACTTGTAGGACAGTGAATAACTTCAACTTGAGAGTAAAAGTTATTTGGAATGGATCAGAGAATTTGGAATGGATCAGAGAACAAATTTTGGCTCAGGCCTCAAGCACACACATGACTGAGGCCCCCGCCACCCCTTCTCCCAGCTTTGTAATGAACTCTAAAATGACTTGACAAAATAGAAAGCCAAAACCAGAACTCTAGTCTAAAACACATTAAATTAAAAAAAAATTTTTTTTTTCTCACCTGCTTACAAAAGGTAAATATTTTAAGTGGCAGAACTTAAGGAACAACATTTTGGGATGTTGTACAGTAATTCTCAAAGTTTTATTCATAAATATATTTATAATACTTTATGGACATATAGATTTTCTCCTTTAAGCAGTTAAAGTTATGGCAGAATTCTTTTACAAGGAATTCAATTCAGGATCTGTTTCTCAAATATCCAGGAAAGACAGGAATGTTTATAATCCTCTTTTATGTTTAAAGACTTACTTTGAAGGTCAGCAGTTAGATGGAGATATAATCACAAACATTGGAGCAGTTAGGATTTCTGAAGATGGAAGAGTAATAGTGCTGTCCATGCATAACAGGTCACAGATTATAATCTTTTCTGAGCCTCTTTGCTTGATTTGGTTTGGAGTTCCAATGAAAAAGTATCTTTCCTGATATTTTATAATTTGGACAGACCACACAGCTAGTTTGTAGGATACTTCTACAGAGGATTTTACTAACAAAAAGAAGTGAGGAAGAAAAGCAAACTTACCAACCAAAAACAAAATAATGAGTTGTTCTAAATACAAATGAAAAATAATACCCTTGTCACTGGTTTCACGTAATAGACACTTGGTTGGTATTACTTTAGAAAAAAGACATTTCATGCTGGATCTAAAGAAACCTCAACATCAAGAAATTAAGGCTACAACAAAATAAGACTATAACAAAGAATAAAACCAAATCAACTATGTTAAGAGTCATGAGAAAACCCCTAGAATTTTAAATTTGGGAAATCCTTTCATAAGGTTTATAAAAATTATTCTTTGAATATTAAAAAAATGACAACTGCCAGTCAAACACAGAACATGTACTTGAAGGACTGGGTTTTGTCACAAACTTCAGATCAGAGGATGAAAAAAGTCAAGGTCAAGTCCTGTCTTTAAGTAGTTTATACAGTTCAATACCATGATGAAAGTGTTTCATTGTTCAGCAGACCAGCACCTTATTTCTGGTCACTTAAAAGTTTAATTCTGTGAAGGACTATTTAGCAACAAATACAAAATTAAAATGAAAAATGAAGTCCAGAGTTTCATTAAAAACAGTATACAGTATCATCAAGTCTAACAAACGAAAAATCTGTTAAAGTTCTATTTCAAAGTAATTCCTTTTGGTAAGACAAGAACAAAATCCTGCCCAATTTTTGGAGTGAACGTTGGTGTAAGGTTGGCTGGCTTTTTCACTTTACACTTCCAGATGGAGATAAGAACATTTACATCAGCTGAAGATTTGGTTCAGTTATTATTGGGGTGTTACTTACTACTATGATCTTCTTTTGGTGCTCAAGAATGAAGCTGGAAATACAAAACCTATGGGGCCAAAATATTGACAAGAGTGGAAAGAGGATTTGTTGCAGGCATGTACTACTGTAGAACTTGTATGAACATCAGTGCAAATGGAAGGATCTACTCAGTTTTGTAAACTGAGTACTGAATTTTGGTTTTTATTTCACCATTGAAGTGTTGTTAGTATCTCAGATTATCCTCAGTCTTTTCTTGAAGGGTTAAGGGTTAACATGAGATCAACACTTGGTGTTCATGCGCTTGGTGTTCTTGTGAATAACCCTTTATACGAATTTATTTACCTTTGAGGTTAATTATTTTTTCCTGAACATTTAATGCTGCTTTGGTGCTTGTCCCTCAGCAGTTCCGTTCCAACTCTTCTTTTATTTCTTCCTCAAGAAAGAAACTTTGAGAACTTACTTTCCATGAGGATTCAATAAAAACAGCCTTCCTGTTGCTCTGGTCACCCACACAGCAAAAAGGAAGTTAAACTGTTTGCTGACATATCTCTTATGGTTTGGGTCTGAGCCTTTGCTCTTGAGCCTACTGCCAGAAGTTTGACTTGCACAGACAATACTTTGTGGGTGGTGACTTCACTGGGAATCAAGAGCCAAGAATTGGAGAAATGGCCTGTGTGCCATATCTGTGGTGATTAGGAAAGCATTACTGGATCCACACTTTTAAAGTTACAGCAGATGTGCTCATTTTGTGGTAACCATGCAGTGGAAGAAAGCCATTCTCTGGCCCCTAAACCCCAGCTTAGCTAATCATAAGAAAGGTTAGCAAATGCAGTATTTTTCTCATGACATTTCATAAACACAGGGTTTCAAAATGAATGTGGATGGAAAGGCCAATAATCCTTCCATCCCTTGTGATTTGCATAGAATTGTGGTTTGCCTGAACTGGCTGAAAGCTCAGGGTAATTATTTGGAAAGATTGGCACTGTTTAGAGAGCTAACATATCTGTATTAATTCCTATCTTACCCTTGCATTCTTTGGAAAATACAGATAAATCTTGATACATTCATAGCTAACAGATATGTAAGGTCTATCCAAGATCCAGATGTGGAATTTCTATTAATATAATTGATAATTCCCTACAAGGAATTTAGCTCACAGTCAGCTCTAAGGAAACAAAAATGGACACAGAAACCAACATTTACATAGAAAAAGTGAGTAGAAATTAAAGATGTAGAGATATTGATTGCTGTTTAGCCTAAGGATAACTGATTTACTCCTGCATATACTATGTGACATTAAGAACACAAAGGTAAAAGCCTCAGTGAAAGTTGAGCAGTGATTCCAGGTAGAATGAGCCATTCCAGTTTTGCTTTAGTACATTTCTGAAAATAACCTTTACTGAATATTCTTAGCCTGTGTCTGATACTTCATTACTAAAATCCAGCAGAGTTTATTCATCAAACTATTATGTACATCTATCATTGCTTTACTCTGACACTAGTCTTCCAGAAGCCTCAGTAACATTAAAAAATAAATAGCAAAAGCATGCTGTTTATTAATTTGGCTTTCAACTTTTTGAAATAAGCACATAAGAAAATCCAAGTGTTCTGCAAGGAGTCACACTACGCTTCCACATTTTTACAACAGTATATTGTTTTTTTCAGAAACTGTTTTACTGGCTTCTCAGGGTACTCAGAAGTCTCTAAGAGCATGTAGAACCTTAATATTTGTTTATGTACTTAAAATTTACTCTTGCAGTTCCTGTGTTTGTTATTAGATCTGGGTCCCATTTCATGAAGGCAAACAAAACTCCAAAGAGTCCCTCTCATGAAGAGCTTGAAACAAACACACCAAAAGGGCTGGAGAAGAGGGAGCACTGTTATAAGCTCATTACTGATGAAGAAGTAAGTCACAGAGAGGAAAAGGGTGAACTTTATTAATACTTAAGCAATATTGTGTCAAAAAGCATCTTGAAAGTAGGTAGGATATGGGCTTTTAAATTGCATGTGTGCTTTGGAAGACCTTATGTTAGGGGAGCTGCACATGCTGAGCTTAGAAATTCTCAATTCCAGACTTTTACTTTATTCTCAGGACTGGTTTTATACCCTCACAGAAGCAGAATGAATGGGTGTGCACAGCAGTTGCTCAGTTGCCCAAGCACTTTATTTCTGTGGCCTTAGAATTTTTACTTCAATAATTTGTTTTTTAAAGGTCCAGTCATCTTATCCTGCCAGGCTTCATAAATCTGTGCCTGAAACTGCTGCTTGAACTGCCCTAAAAATAACAACAGCAAAAAAAAAAAAAAAAATTCCATGTGGGTTATTTGTTGCAGAAGAGTGAAATTAGTCATGAGGAATGCACACACTGGCACTGCTCTGAATAGTTAACATCAATAATTTTTTAAACCACTAAAAAATATGTGGCTTACAATTTTTCTGTGCTTCCTGTTTCACTGATGCTACACCAGACTATGAGCCACAGATAAAAGAGTCTTTTGACAACTTTTGTATTTTGGTAACATTAGAAGGGAGAATGTTTGGGATACTGGGTGGAAATACTTTGTAATGAGGACACACTCCATTCACAAGAAGGAAAATTATTTTTCACATGTTGAAAAAGTACTCCATCTCCTGAGACCTCTTCCCTTCATCATGTAACATATACATGTTCCTGATGTGTTTGTACAGTGGTAGACCAGGCTTGTACTGAGAACAGTGAATCTTGACTGGATACTTCCTTAAAACTTATAACCAAAAAAACCCCTCGAAAAGTACAATATAATAATGAAGACAAGTATTCTTCCTTTCTAAATATTCCAGAGATTTTGGCTAGGTCAGATGGGGTATTTTCCCTCAAAAATAACTTTGTAGATACTTTTCTGACTAGACAACTTTTTGCAGAATATTTTGATGAAATTTCTGATTTTCCCCAGAAAACTTTAAAGTGTTTGTTATTCTAGTGAAAAAAATGATTCCTTATCTTGAGAATTTGAGCAAGAATAACACTATTTTCATGTTCATTAGCATGTTCTTGGGGGGGGGGGCGGGGAGGGGAGATGAAAGGAGAAAGAGGGATCAGTCTTCTAACTAATTTTTAATCCCATTGTGTAACATCTAGCAAAGTCTAAGCAAATCAGAAAGTACAGAATTAGGGTAAAATCTGCCTGTCTATTTAAGAAATAATATTATATGCCTAGTATCCTATAAATTGCATGCAAATTCTTCTTCTCCCAGTTCCAAGTAAAAAGAAAAAGGTACAAATGAATGTGTTTAGCCTATGGCATTAACAAAGGTTTTGGTTGGGTGTTTTGTTTGTTTTTCTTTTTTTTATTCCAAAGTCCTTATGAACTATAAATTACTTTCTTGATCCAGCCTGAAAAAGGGGAAGTTTTCATTTTGATTACTATTGCAGCACATGTGTGCTTCTGAAATATCAGCAGAGCTTTGAATGTTGCACTCTAGCCTGCCTTTACAAAAGAATTTTAGAATTCACTGCTGTGGATTTTTGGGGAATACTTGTACAGTCTTCACAGCTATAAAACAAAATATTTGAATGAAAATGGCCTTGAAAATTTACTGAAGTATTTGTTCCAGCTTTTGCGTGCCAATACCAGCTGTGAGGACCTCATACTACCAGAACTAAATAGATTATTAAAAAAGAAGGCTAGAGTCTGAAGATGAAAAGTTGTAAAAGAAGCTCAAATGTCAAAGGCAAGATTATTGTACTGTGCTTTGATTCTCTGGATTTATAGGGAAAGCATATGCCTAATTCCTTCCTGTGCTCAGTCCTTGTTCATGTACATTTAGAATGAAGTTATTTTGAAAGAGATGCCTGCTTTCTGTTCAGTAAGTATAAAGGGTTTTGTCAAATTTTGCTCTAAACTTTGACAAGGGTGCAGAGACCTGTTAAAACATAGACAATCTATTGCTATTGCTGTGCACTGAGTAGGGGACAGGTTATACTGTCTGTATTACACCCTGGATTAGCACCCAGTATTTGAAATGTATTCAAATTATACTTGCTAAATGAGGAATGTTAGATGGAGTGGGAATAAATTATGAAGGCTTTGAAAGCAGGATCAATAATTAACATTTGATGCAATAAGAAAGAGGAAGCAGAGATGCAAAAAGAAGAACAACATGGTCAAAGCAATGGTCCGAAGAATCCTCTCTGCAGCTATTTTCTGAGTAACACCAGCCTAAAAACCTTGCAGTCATCCAAGCAAGGAGGAACAACAACTGAGATGCATGATGATAGCTTGGGCAAGAACTTTCTTTAGATGTGATGGATAAGAATGCACCTTAAAATGAAAAATCAAGAAAGAATGTGCAAGGTACAGACGCAACCTGCCTGTAGGTATTAGGGGAAGTTCAGAGTGTAGAATTGTAGAGTAGCTCAGGATGATTAATGAAAAGGTTTTCTGGAGGACTTTTTCACAAGACTAAACTGCAAGTGACATTGACCTTGTAGTGGGTATAGACTGCATAGACAAAGCTGATTAGATCTTCACCATCTTCTTCATATGTACAATGGGTCTGCCATATCAAACATATATGGAAAGAAATAAAATGCTGTAAGATCCATTGTTGGGGTCACATTATGACACCTATAAAAGTGTTACTTTGGCCTTACTGTATGATATATTTTAATGACAATATAAATAAATATATAATTTTAGAAAGCTAAGAAAAAGTAATTTGATAATTTATCAACTCCTATATTATATTTAAATGCACAGTTGTGTTGTATATTCCCAACTTGAAATGTGGTGCTCATAGTTCTGTAGCATTATGATTTTTGCAGGTCAGAATAAAGCATCAGGTATATCAACAACTTCTGTGTTTACATCGACTTGTATCTTGCTGTCTGTAGTAACAGCATTCTGAAAAGTATTCTAAAGGCACAAAGTATTAGAAAGATAGCTGTAGAAGCATTATATCTATATATAGATACAGATATAAAAGGTAAATGAACTATACTTACTATACAAGTATAATCTAGTTTATGTTATTGATTACACAGCTGTATGCACATTTTTAGCTTTCCTGTACTATCTTATGATGCATCAGGAACAAATCCTCAGCTACTTTCATTAAGTAAAACATTCTCAGTCTATGCCTTTTGCTGATCTTATTACAAAAACCATACTAATAGACTTTACTGATAGCATAAGGGAAGCCCTGACAAATGGAGAAAAATTTGAAAAGATAACCTATTAAAACACTAGAACTATAATAATGAATAGCTGCTGTGTAGCCTCAAAATGTGTTCTGCCAAATCGCCTCACCTTCACCTCCAGAAGCAAAAGAGGTGGGAAGATAACCTCCGTGCATTTCTATGACTATGTAAACACAGTATTTTCCACACACTAAAATATTAAACAAATTTTAGGAGACCTTTCTTCCATTTTCCTAAATCCCAAACAAATTTCACATTAATAAAGTATTAATTTACAGAAGGGATAAAGAAAAGCAAAGCAAATAAAAGCTTTTTTCCACCTATTGAAGGGTCTTAATAATGGATGGTTAAAAAACACCTGCTGGCCTATTTTTTAAAATTTTTTTAATAGACAACAATACAAATCAAACCATGCACTTTAATTCACCTGATAAAAATCAGTGGTTTGCTGTTCTGGTTTCAGCTGGGATGTAGTTAACTGTCTTCCTAGTAGCTGGTACAGTGCTATGTTTTGAGTTTAGTATGAGAAGAATGTTGATAACACTGATGTTTTCAGTTGTTGCTAAGTAGTGTTTAGACTAAAGTCAAAGATTTTTCAGCTTCTCATGCCCAGCCGGCGAGAAAGCTGGAGGGGCACAAGAAGTTGGCACAGGACACAGCCAGGGCACCTGACCCAAACTGGCCAAAGGGGTGTTCCATACCATGGGATGTCCCATCCAGTATAGGAACTGGGAAGTGGGGGCGGGGAATGGCCGCTCGGGGACTGGCTGGGTGTCGGTCGGCGGGTGGTGAGCAATTGCCCTGCGCATCTTGTACTACTGTTGTCATTTTATTAGTGTTATCATTATCATTATTAGTTTCTTCTTTTCTGTTCTATTAAACTGTTCTCATCTCAACCCACGAGTTTTGCTTCTTTTTCCCAATTTTCTCCCCCACTGGGTGGGGGGGGAGTGAGTGAGCGGCTGCGTGGTGTTTAGTTGCTGGCTGGGGTTAAACCATGACATTTGCAAAAGAATATCTAAAATCTGAAAATAAAGTTACCAGAGGAGAAATAACTATTTATAAACTAGAATTCTGCTCTGTGAAAAACAAGCATTAGGATATTCAGCTCTATGTAACACTGCTTAAAAATGTTTTGTTCATCTCCTAGTTATGCCAAGTTGCACTATCAGTAGCTTGTGTAGGAAACTCAATCATGCAAGAACTGCCAAATACAGGCTCCATTTAACTGTAAGTAGTCATCTTGCTAGTTTCATTTTACAATCCTAAGCAAATTTTTTTTGTTTGCCCAGCTTTTGCCACCAAACTCAGTTGAGCAGGCATTTCATAAGTGGAAAATACAATAGTTAATAAGGATGAATGGCAAAAGGATTAAAGCAGAAAATTGAAAAGTTCTAAGTGGAAACAAGGAAACTCACGAAGCAATAAAAATAATTTTCTAATATACTAAGTTAATGACGCAGAACTTAAACACATTTAACGTTAGAATTTAGACAATCCTTACTGTATAATCTCACCTAGCACTTATATTACAGAAGCCATCGTCACATATCATTGGCGCCAATACTGTTTTCTTTTCTTTTCCAACGAAGACATTTGTCGAGGATTAGCCTAGGTGCAATGCATGTGTTTATACAAAGTTGATACCTGAAATCCATCCAAGGAATTTATACAGCTTCCAAGGTGCTCTAAGTACATACAGAACTAGAGATAAAAGAGGAGAAGCCAGTGTGGGCTTGTTGACAATCCTTTCTCACTGACCACAGAGAGAATCATCCTAGTTTGGCTTCCCTGTGGCTGCACAGAGGGTCAGTTAAGGCACAGTTTAGTTCAGCATAACTAGGAAGCCATATAATAATTTGTTACCTAGTCTGCTGACAAAAAAGCACACATACCATAAATAAAGACTCAGATAAAATATCAAGCATCCTGGCCAATTAGTTTTCTCATCCACACAGAAATAATTCACTTAAATCCAAACCTTTTTCACCTCCACCATTTAAAAACAAACAAGCAAAATCTCAACCTCCTGCAGTTTACTGAATTCTGAAGTCTAGCTTGATGACTGACGTTGTATTGGGTTTGCGTGGCAAGGTTTTGGTGGCGGGGGGGCTACAGGGGTGGCTTCTGTGAGGAGATGCCAGAAGCTTCCCCTGTGTCCAACAGAGTCAACACCAGCCAGCTCCAAGACAGACCCACCGCTGGCCAAGGCTGAGACCGTCAGAGATGGTGGTAGCACCTCTGGGATAACGTATTTAAAAAGGAGGGGAAAAACTGCTGCAAAAACAGCGCTGGAAGAGAGGAGTGAGAATACATGAGAGAAACAGCCCTGCAGACACCAAGGTCAGTGAAGAAGGAGGGGGAGGAGGTGCTCCAGGTGCCAGAGCAGAGATTCCCCTGCAGCCCGTGGTGAGGAAGACCATGGTGAGGCAGGCTGTCCCCCTGCAGCCCATGGAGGTCCACAGTGGAGCAGATATCCACCTGCAACCCAGGGAGGACCCCACGCCAGACCAGGTGGATGCCCAAAGGAGGCTGTGACCCCGTGGGAAGCCTGTGCTGGAGCAGGTTTGTGGGCAGGACCTGTGGCCTGTGCTGGAGCAGTCTGTTCCTGAAGGACTGCACCCTGTGGAAGGGACACACGCTGGAGCAGTTTGTGAAGAACTGCAGCCCGTGGGAAGGACTCATGTTGGAGAAGCCCATGGAGGACTGTCTCCTGTGGGAGGGACACCACGCTGGCGCAGGGGAAGAGTGTGAGTTGTCCTCCCCCTGAGGAGGAGGGAGCGGCAGAGACAACGTGTGATGAACTGACTGCAACCCCCATTCCCTGTCCCCTGCACTGCTGTGGGGAAGCAGGTAGAGACAATTCGGAGTAAAGTTGAGCCCGGGCAGAAGGAGGGGTGGGGAAGGTGTTTTTAAGATTTGGTTTTATTTCTCATTACCCTACGCTGATTTGATTAGTAATAAATTAGACTAATTTCCCCAAGTCAAGTCTGTTTCGCCCATGACGTAACTAGTGAATGATGTCTCCCTGTCCTTCTATCAACCCATGAACCTTTTGTTATATTTTCTCTCCCCTGTCCAGTTGAGGAGGGGGAGTGTTAGAATGGCTTTGGCGGGCACCTGGCATCCAGCCAGGGTCAGCCCACCACAGATGTTTATTCCTGCAGTAACTGGTGTTTGAGATACGTACTGTAACTCTTGCATGAACATTAACTTGACAGACTTTAAAGGATATTTCAAAGTTCACATATATCTTGCAATCCAATATATATATTTAAAATAAAAATATTTCTGTGCATTGAAATATGACTTGCAGACCAGATGCAGACAAAATTATTTTAGCTTAAATGTATATGTACTTTTTTGCTGAAGGACATACAAGAGTCTGTGTGGGAATAGCACATAGTTACTGCTTCCAGCTTAGAGATGTAGCCTAGTAGTTGATTAGAGCAGTAGCAAACATGAAAAGATCCTTCCAAGCGTTGAGAAAAATCCTCTATGTTTGTATGTGTGTTTAAAATTAAAATGCAGGGAGCTTTCCAGATCAGTCAACACTGCAAAAGCTGGCAAGAAAAGTTCAAAAGTTCTCAATTTAATAGAATTTGCTGCTTTTAGGCAATCCCTTAGCCACCTAGCAACAGCACAAAGGGTATAATTCTTGGAGACTTAAAGTCACACTGGCTGAACAAGAGGGAAAATTGCAAACATGCAAGATAGCTTGAGGACATTGTGACAGCAGGGTGTCTAGTGGGTCAGACTAAGTAGGCCATGTATCAGGATGTAGTTAGTACAGAATAGTAGATGTATGTCTTTCCTACATGACTTACACAATAACACAGATTCTCAAATACCGATCTCCCTCATCCCCATCTTTCCTGCCATCTTCAACACAGGCCTATCTGAATCATAATCTTCCTCACTGTAGTGCAAGTTCAAAACACTTTTCAACATGCTTGATGGTGTATGTTTTCCAAAAGTGTCCCTTACATCTTTTATGATACATTTTGTATCATATTAGATATACTTAACTAGTAGCCTCCAGACACCTCCAGCAGAGAGGGCTCTAGTGCTGAGCTGATTCTAGACAATGAAGTTTTGATATGCAGACATGCAGGTGAAATCTTAGGGTATGAGAATACTGGTTTTCACACCAGGTACTGTCTCTTATTCATTTAAATCCAGGAAGACTGAGTCTGAAAGAAGCTTGTTACTCAACCTATATAAGACAAGCTGAACCCCGACTGTGTTAATTATTGTTTGATTTCATATAATCCAAAAGACATAGAGTAATTTATGTGCCTATAAATAGATATACCCAAAGATGTTTTTAAATGTCTGTGGACAAAAGACAGCCACAGGAATATGAAGGAGAGGGGGCTGTAGCACAAGAGTCTTTGCAAGCCTTGTGTTCATACTTCCTTCATTGGTATATAATTCTTCAATTGTTCCCTATTTTTCTCTCTTTTGAAAAGTATTTATTATTTTACAGCTATTCTTTCCTGTTTTGAACAAAACAGAACCAAAATTGGTGTGATTTAAAGCTTTTCATCTATGTTTCCTACTCTTCAGCATCTGGAGTTCGTAGGAGTAACCCTTCAGGGAACCCTCCATACTTTGGCAAACATCCAATATCCAACATTAATTAACATTCTCCCATATAAAAATCTCTCATACTATCACTCAGCAAGCATCCTCTGCTACAGATACAGTTCCCAGATCCTAAGCTTGTCCCTATTGTAGACAAACATATCTCCTGAATTTTAGATGTAATAATGCTTATAGTTCTGGGATATAAGTCATTCTGAGGTAAAGGTGTACTGCACTTAGGAATAACAAAAATCTCACCAGGTTTTCTATACCTTGTAGTTACCTCATTTTGCTTTGACTCATTTTAAAGAGTGAAGTGAAAATCAAAACAGAAATATAGGTTATTTATCAGAGAGGTTGAATGCTTTTAGCAGCTTAAGCACTACTGATACTAAATTTCGTAGAGAGGAAATCCAACTGAGGAGAAAATTTTTCCCATAAGCATTCTTATATGCCCAAGTCATTTTCACTGCATCTGCTAAATTATACTTGCCTGCCTATACCCTTCTCAATAAGATTACAGTATCTTCATATTAAAACATCAGTTATTTTGATCAGACTCAAATATAATTCTTACTCTGATCTTGAGAATTGCAGTGAGGTTGATAATGTACTAAATTCACCTTTTAAAAGGAAACTTGTGGTTCTTTTATTCCCAAAGAAAAGTGTTAGCACCTCTCAACTCCAAAATCTTGCAAGAAAAGGTTGTACATAATGTTCATCAGGATCTTTGATACAGAAATTGTCCCAGAAATTCCTTGCTGATTTTCTATGCAGGTAAATACCTCCCCACTCAGCAAACATATCATAAAGAGACGATTCGAAAATATCTAGGTCACAGTTTGCTTTCCAGCATGACCAATGGGCTATATCTAAACTATGTCTTTCTATTATGAGTGCTATTCAGATTCTAGCAGTGGGTCATTCAAGAGAAATTTTTTCCATTTGTCAGAGTAATATTTCACCTCAGGAAGACAGAGAAAGACTATAAGCTACTTTGCTTGTTTCCAGTTCTACAGATATCTTGAGCTTTAGTTTTCCATACAAAAAAAAGACCAAAACCCAAGAGTTAAGTGAGAAAGTCTGATTTGCATTTGAATCAGGTGCTAGAGATTTCTCATAAACATGATCGGAAACATCTGTTGTGAAACCAAGCTTTGGGTCTGTTCAGTCATATTTGTTTTATTGAGTAAATCATCTGGCCTTCAATTACCTGCAGTCAAACTTTAACAGTTACATAGAGACAACTTTGTTTTAGTTTTAGAATAAAGAACCTGAAAAAGACAGATTCCTTCTGAAATCATTGGATTCAGCAATCATCTGATTCACAAAACTCACAAGTGAAGTTCACAGGATGTCGCCGCCTCATTGGAGATGGTGGCAAACTGCCCTATATATTCAATTAGGTTTGACTGAGATGAATGTTGTTTGGGTTTTTTTCATCATTTCTAGGAGTTGCAAACTGCATGAAGCAACTAGCTCCAGTGTGATAAGGAGCTAACCTCAGGCTTATGCTATTATCTGCAAAGAGAAGGAAAAAGAGCAAAGGTCGAAGTAACTGCTTCTAAATACAAAAAGATAGCCAGTGTATCCATTTGTAAAGAAATAGTGGATAATTTGCTCAATAGAAAGGTTCTCACTAGGTAAAACTGATTTGGCCAAATGTATTTACTTTGAAGTCACTTGGTACAAGTAGGGAAAATAAAAAAAAGATTTTTAGACAAATTTGGCGTATTTCTTTCCTTATGGAGGATCAGTATTTCCTGAATTCTCATATATGAAGAATTCAATGGATTTTACAGTTTTTTTCAGTTTTTTTATGTTGTGAAATGATTGTTGAAAGCCCAGTGAGTAGGTGATCAGCATCAAAATCAAAAGCTGTTTCATTCCAAGTATTACAAAATAGACCAAATGCATAAGATTTATGAGTCTATGTTTCTCTCACATTGCACCATAATCCCTAGTATTTGGGGATGGGGGGAAAACCAAACAAAAATGTGTGCAGGACATATGAAATATACCATGACCTGAAGGGAAATCAGTACTCTGGTTCTTCAAAACAGCAGCCTTCTAGCATTATCATTTGGATATCCTGAAGATAGATAAGGAGTGACCATCTGACCCGACTAAATGCCACAGACAAATTCAGTGGAAAACAAAATACCTCAATAAAGAGATCGAGACTGTTGAATGAAATATGCAGTTTGGACAGAGAAGTAATAACATAGGTCCAGGGCTGGTACAGGAAACATTAAAAGACCATGTACAAGTTTCAGAAATACTTTATGCTCTAAAGGAAGGGCATTATACCTAGATTATGTATATGATGGTTCTTGTATGCTAGTTGTCTTCCTAATGCAGGGAAGAAGAATGAAAAACATTAATTGAATACATACTTGAATACATAAAATGCCACAAACCTCCAGGTGAGCTCAATTGACCATTTTATATGACGCAAAAGCAAACATAAAAGGTACAAACATGACAAATTTA
The DNA here is from genome assembly GCF_947461875.1 of Haliaeetus albicilla. NCBI lineage: Eukaryota > Metazoa > Chordata > Aves > Accipitriformes > Accipitridae > Haliaeetus > Haliaeetus albicilla. Next base: position 59,264,101 of record NC_091484.1, on the reverse strand, counting down.
TTTTTAAATTAAATCGCTTGAGAAAAAGAAAACCACTATTCAATTGTTTTATAAGAAAAGACTCTAGAATCAGGAAGCATGCATGAAATTTTATTGGGAGCCAGTCCTGTCTGGGTTGTGTATACTTGTGTTTACGTAGCTCTGATTATTGCTTTTTTAAGAAATGGAATCAAAAGGCTACTGAAAAGTCCAATTTCCTCTGATGCTTAGTCTTCTCTTATCTCATCCATATTCTTAATGACATCATGTTTGCCTTTTTTTGGAAAAGGCTATGATGTTATAAACATGAAAAGCCAAAAAGCAACAGTATTATTGTATCGGGACCAGGCACCTTGATTTCATGAAACTTTTCTGGACAAGAAAGGACAAAGAGTTAACAGAAAATAATATATGAAATAGAAACTTTAGGGAAGATTTTTCTCTAAGCAAATCTTTAAATTTGCATTTCCATCAATATACTGTATATTTTCTTTCACAACAAGCTGTGTCTCATTTATTCTGGAGAACAGAGGTATTAAGTTTTCCCATTCTCAATTTTACCCAACTCAGGCAACCTGAATTTGTTATTTTATTTGCCTCAGCATCACTTTTCAGATGGCACTTGGGTAATGGAAAGATATGAAAAAAACTTCTCTATGCTGGCTATGTATGTTTGTATATATGTCTCCACAGAAGAATATGCCTTTTACCTTCATTTCTGAGAAGCCAAATCTTAGCATAATATTCCTTTTCAATGTCTTATCTTTTTGACTGCTCATCATGGCTTTTGTTTTTATTCATGGTTACATCCTTGTTCCATTCCTCCTCTATCTACAATTGCTTTTGCATGACTACCACTTTCTTGGGCTGCTATATAGGTTCTATAGAGCTTTATCAATTGCCCTATGTCATGCTTGGTAAATATAAAAGATAATTCTTAGGAAGGAAGTGAAATCAGTACCAGTTTGCTTTGCTTCAACAGTTAATAATCTGCAGTGATTCAGCAGCTGCTATGTCAGCAATCCTCTCTGTAACTGAGGTGGGAATCTCTGAGAGCAGCATGACAAACAGCTGAAATGGAAACTGCCATCTTCTCCCATTGTAAAATCTCTTTACTCATGAATTGGTAGCGTATAGCTTGTCAGTCTCTAGGCTTTGTATTTCCATCAAATCACACACCAGATGCTTTCAAACATTTTATTTTCTTAGGTGGGAATACTATTATCACTCCATTTTCGTAACATACTGTGTGATATTGAAACAATCCCCCCACTTTTAGTTTTTAAAGATAACTACCGCTATCATTCCTCAAAAATCCAGTAAAAGAGTACATGTAAGAGTACATCCAAAAGCAAAAAAATGTTTAGGAAAAAACCCTACATTCCTTACCAGAAGACATTGCCCAGAGAGGATGTGGAATTTCCATGTTTTGCCACATATGATTCTTGACTGGAAAAGGTATTGAACAAGTCTGCTGTGGCATTATTTAAAGTTGCATGTCACCTTGTAGAGCTTCTCCTCAAAAATGTATTGTGCTTACCAGAGGTTAGTATTTTGAAGGCAAAATCAGATTGTGAGAAAATGTGCCAACTACCAAAAAAGTAATTTAAAGAAAAAATTTTTTTGTGGAATAGTATTTGCTGTTGTACCACTGGGGATAAAATACTTTATTTGCACATTTAAACAGACCATTTGTGGTTGTAATAATGAGCTTATTTTTAAAATGAGAAGGTGAGAATTAAAAAATATAGGGGACCAAATAGCCTGTAACTTTTTTAAGGAGAATAAGCAAAAAATCCTCTCCTCTGAATGAATTATTAACCTGTAAAATCAATTATTTTCTAAAACATAAAAGGGAAAGTAATGTTTTTCACTTTATCACATAAAGGAAACAAGCAAAATAATTCAGTTTCTATACTGTGGGCCAAATCAGCATTTAGATACACAACTACAAAGATAACCTTAATTAATTATCTATATATAATGACTCCTTGAAATTCTAATCTCCACAGCTCAATTAGCTAGATGGTACATATTCAATATAATTTAAAAACTTCTTAATGAAGATGTATTTCTAATTTATAACATGGTTGTTTAATTACAGGCCAGTGAATGTAATTACATATTCTGCTTAAGGATAGAACCTTCTTACAGTTCAGACACTAATAAAAACACTCTCATTATACTCTCTAGTATCAGTCAGTGTAACTGCTCTGAAATTTAGTGTTACATAGAACTTGTTTGTATAAAATAAAAGGAAAGACAAGCACCGTATTATGTTTATTATACGTGAGTTTTAGTATATTTTAAATGTGAATGTATTGTATTAATCTTGTATAGTTGACATGAGAGTTAAAATTATGTATTATCAGTCTGGTAATTTTCCTTTTTTCTGCTCTAAGGGTTTTTTCAGCACTAGTACAATCTTTGAAGCCTCACCCTTCCACTTCAGTGTGTTACAAACACACTTTTCCCAGCTTGTTTGTTCTCATCAATATCCCTTTCCTACATTTCCAGAGGTCTGTGGTCTCACTTTAAAAAAAATAAAACAAACACAAAAAAACACTGGACAGACAGTTGGGGAAAGTACCCATATAATCAAAGGAATAATTTTGAAATCAGACTATTGAAATTGCAAAAATTCTAGCCATTATTGCTCAAATTATCATGATTTTCATGTGCAGCCACAGTAGCTGCTTGCCAGCACTAGCCACTAGACTGCACATCCACTACAGAAGGGGAGTCAGTCAGGACAAACAGGAGTCAGCTTGTGAAATGAGAGTGGCCGTAGCATTTCAGACTAAAGCTCCATCTAGTCTGGCAGCCAAAGAGGATACCCAAGAAGTAGTAAGAACAAGAAAAATGTACTTGAGATGTGCCCCAAGTACTCTCCTGAGCAAATAAGAGAAGAAAATGCAAATGGCTTTCAAACCTAACTCAGAAGTCAAATACCAGAGAGGATCAGGACAGCCATCAAGCTGCGTTTGATTCAAGTAGGAAGCTAGCCATCGCCTGCAAAGCACCGTTGCTCTGCGTTTACTCACAAACTCTCGCTGAGAACATCCACCACCATATCAATAGTCACATTCTCAAATACTGCAGCCTTCCACTGATGTTACTACAATCATTATGCATCAGCTAAAAAAAGCTGTTTTCAGTGGTGTGAGCAGAAATGACAGCAACCTGATATACCAACCCTGCTACCCACTCCAATATATACTGAAACTTTATCTAGACTTATTATCTTTTCCACCTGGTCTACAGATATCTCTTCATAGAGAGCTATCAGAGCTCACCTTCCACCTTCTACTGATCCCTCTTAGTTACATACTACTGAAAGAAAGTCAGGTTGACATCCTAAGTGTTCACTTTATATATCTAAGCAACAGTAGTGCACAGATATAAAAGATAAAGCATCAAAGAAACTTGAGAAGTACTAAATGTATAAAATTTACTATCAGCTTTTAATCTCTTCAAATAGTCGATTTCTTTTGCCCAAGCAGCTACTGCAGATTCACTCTGTTCCCATTGTGACATATCAAACTACTTGGAGGAGTCTATATGGTTAACTACTTCAACTGCATTGCATTAAAACCAGAAAAAACCACCCCTTATCACCAACAAAAACATTTTCCAGAGACTGGATTCTTTTCTATCAATATACCTCAAACTAAGGTAAGATGAGCAGCAATTTCATTTTTTATAGGAACGTGATGGAACCTTGAATCAAATGAAGCTTTGAGACCTGTCCAGACTTTTTTGTTAAACCAACATTCTGAGAGAGGCCAAAGAGGCTTTTAAACTCCAGACTCAGGTTTTGTGTTATAGAAACTAGAACAGAAGCATCTCAAGTGGAGGAAGATCAGAACCCATTGTGTAAGAACAAATAGCAACAAAAGGATATGTTAACGAATTTTCCCCTTGTCCACTGTGTCACTGAAGAGTCTTACTCAAACTCAGTGACTTTTAGGGTAACTGTAATCTCTGCACAACTACCTCTGGGTATCTAGGAAGACACTCCTCTGCCAGCGCTGTGACAGGGCAGTATCCATACTCTGCTCTTTTCAGGGGTCTCCTTGCTGTCCAACAGGCTTCCTGCATTCCTATGCACTCTGCTTTTTCTCCTGACCTACCCTGCAGGCTAGAAGAGCAGTTGCTCTCAAGAGAAGACGATATCTCCACCTAAATCTACCATCCCTTTTCCAGGTAATTTAAGGTAAGAACTGAGAACAAACAGGTAAAAAAATAGTGTCTTTTCCATGTTAATTTCTGGGGGTTTCATTTTTATTTTTTTCCCATAGGAAATGAAAACTGGGATACTTCTACATTTTGTATCATTTAAGGTACTTTTTTATTATTTTCTTTCTTTTCATGATGTGGGATTTAAAAAAATCATGCAGAAGCTTAAATTAGAAATGGCTAACTCCCTTGTTATTATATGTATGAGTAATTCCTTCAAAATATTATGAAGCCTTGAATGGTATGGATATCGGACTGTCGAACTGGCTATTCCTTTTCTTCATTTGCCATTCTCCAGTCACATCCCTTACCAGCAGAGTTTTCAGAAAGCCTTCCACTATTGCAACATGCACTACTTTTCTAGTATGCTTGAATAGAGATGACCTATTTTGCCAACACAAGCACATACGACTCCTGGAGTTATGTTAGCCCATCAGTTAGGTGATTTTCATTTCTGTGCCTTTGCTCCTATTACCTATGCATTGCATGAGAGTTCAGAATCATCTTTCTTGCTGAATGCTGAGGGAAATTATCCTATTTACTATTTTACTATTCCATCTTTTATTTCTGTGGTTAAAGAACACTTGCTAATTTGGTTTCCCTTCATTTGCAAGTCCTACCATAAGTTCTATTTCTATAATTCTCTTGTATCCTCAAAATCTCAATTGCTCCCCCAGTCCTTTGTCCCTACAAACAATTTTCTTGTTGATCAATGGTTTAATCTACCAACTGTAAACTCCCTGGCTATTCCCAATCCCTTTATTTTCTGCTGGCTGTCCATTCCATTCCATCTGCAATCTTTCCCTATGTTTTTTGTCAGCTTTCTCTCTTTCTGTGTCCCAAGAAAGTTTAAAAGAGGCACCTTAATGAAATTCCAAGCTTCTTGCAGCGACCATTCTCTTTTCTATGATAGAGGAGATTCTCTGGGAAATCTGCAAGTTAATTAACAGTTTTTCTGAGAGTTAAATCAAAGTACTCTACATGAAAGTGCCTGTATTTTCTGAGTATGTTATTTATCACATTTCTTCGACCAGTAAAGGACAAACCTGTCTTGAAAGATACAAATTCTGCAATAACTGAAATTTTATCAGCAGGTTTATTAATGTGAGTTTCCTAGAGACTAGGAGACAAACTTTAATGTCTGGTCTTGACTAAGATAGATACTCTAATAAAACAGTTACTTCTTTAGTAATTTGGCAAACTCTTTGGCAAGATCCACTGAAGCACATGAAGGACGAAAGTATGATAACAACATTATAGTAACATTGCTTTCTGTGCACTTTAAGAAGTCTCCTGTAATTTCCCAGTGGGAAACAGAGCAATACCTTGTGTAAATGAATCTCTTCAGATAGCCTGAGACACTTTCTAATGACTTGTATATTCCACATCAGAATTGCATACATTGTTTGTTTTTCAGCATAGAGTATTTCCAGAAAAATACAAGCATACGTTTAACCCTTTGTTTGGCATAAGTGGAAAAAAACTACCCCCTTTCTCCAAATATATGCAAAAAATAACATTATAACTGAAATACATCACAAGTTCAGGTAAAGATGAGAACATGGCCACCTGTAAATCTCGTTTGAGGTACACAACACCTGCTGCATATAAGTCATCATTTTTCATAGAAGCATGTTTTGTTAAATGTTGATGTGAAACATGAGACACAGAAAACTTAAGGTGTCAGGCCAACAGGTTGTCTTATAATGATAGATAAAAGTTACAGAAAATGCTATCTGATAAGTAATATTCTCCTCAAAATGTGGTTTAACTTAGCAACTGTAAATAAAAATAGTGTAGACTTAGAGAGACTTTTAAAAATATACTTCTATTGAATGTCATTTCAGTCCCTGGGGAACAAACCAGCTCTTTCAACAGCATCTTTTCCCAACTTCAAGCACAAGTCAATCCCCAATGAAACTTACTGGCATAATGGAATGTCATCTTTGATGATGCATCTTCCTCCATTTTTGCAGTATTCATCAGGACAAACTGCAAACATAAAAGTAAAAATTATAATTTGAATTCCTCCCCTCATTATTGTATTTGTCATTGCCTGATTTTCAAAATGGCAAAATATTCACACCTGTCATTTTGGTGCTTAGCACTTCCAAAACCTCTTCCTTTATATCTTGACTTGGTGATACATGTGTCAAGTCATAAATACATTATAGTCAATGGGCTCTCCTGAACTTATAGAAATCCTGGTGCTTCACTTGAACAGGCTTCTAGTTTTTCTCCGGTCAGAGTTTCATTTGACTCCAGAAATGGAGCTTTGCCACTTACTTGATTTTCAAACAAATAGGAATATATAAAAAAAGAGCGAAAAGAACTGAACTTATGTGTAATTAGTAACTAAGTCTACTTTGTTATTAATAGCTTTTATATAGGGGTGATGGACAGACACTTACTCCTGTGTCACCAATCTTCTTATTAAAGATGTCCAGAATTTTAACACTTAGAGTCACACTCTCATAAGAACTAGAGAAATCAGTCTTGAAAAGAGTAAAGGTGTTTAAGTAGAAGGGGATATCAGTGATGTACAATTATCAACTTCTGACATCCCTTAACTTAGATTTCCACATCACCACATTTAGTTTTACTGAAGTTTAGTTTTTCATCCCTACAGCAAGAAAAAACCCAAATAAAAAACAAATCCCCTCAATCTTCTTTAGTAAGAAAAAAACTGGTAAAATGCAAATTAGACCTAAAGAATTTTGGATATATGCCACATAAAATCATTTGCTAAGGCATATAAACAGTGCTATTCAGTGTGGACACCTCCAGTTTTCAGAAGAAATTTTGGAAAGTAAATTACTTAAAAGACCTGCTTTTTGACAAAATAGTGGAAGATTTGTAATTTACTGTCATGCAAGTCTACTAGTTTATGTTCTATATTCTTCTACATTGAACTAATTTCTGAATATATTCCTTTTCATTAAAAATACTTCTTATAAATCAAATTTACCAACTGTGTATTCTCTCTGCATTGTAAAATTGGTATTTTTTGATGTCAAAGTATGATTCCTTCTCTCACATAAAAAAAAAAAAAGGTGTAACAAATATATTTAATGAACACAATATTTGTGGGCAAGTTTCACTCCCAGAGAAACCAGTGGATGCTTCCTACCAAGATGTGAATGGAAAACTTTTAGTTTGTGAATAAACATTTAACATACTATAATGATTTATATTATTACAATTCATACTATATATTGTGAATTTTATCACATAACTGATAATAAATTATAAAAACAGAGAGTTAAATTCTCAGCTAATGCAACTTCACTAAATTTGGGGGAGTACTGTTAACACAAAACTGGCTGAGTTCATAACTGGCTTGGGGAAGAACTGCAGTAACTGTGTCACTGAATGGGATGCTTTGGATCTAAATTTAATTATTTATACCATCACCTATGTTTTTGTTAGATTTTGTTAATAAAACCTGATTCAGATTGGATGTGTATTATTGTCCTGTTCTTACCTTTTGCTGCCATTTAACTGTTGCAAACCAAACCTGGATATTGTGGAAAATGCACTATGCTAAAACAAATGCTATCTATTTTGTTCTATTTTGCAACCTGAATTTGTGTTACACTTGGAAAAAAAAAAAACAAAAAACAAACAAAAATTCCTATTAACTCAGAAACATGGGTTAACTTAAGTGGGTTATTCAATTGGCTAAAATCAAGAGAGTGCCTTAGTAGTACACTGTAGAGGCTTTTTTTTTTAAACAATGTTTTTAAACCTTAAGAAACACCCCTTGTGAAGGCGTTAACTAAGGATATTATTTTTCATCTTTTTCTTGCTATTTTATCTGTGTCATACTTTCATCAGGAAAATTCATGCCTGATGTAATCTGATTAAGTTTTAGCAGAGGAAATTCAGGCAAGTTTGAGGACTGCCTAAAGATTCAGTAGGAAATGACTATACTTTTTTGTTTCAAATGATATTTTTATGCAGAACTAAATACCTGAACAGCTGGACTCATCAAGACTGAAATCAATGCAGTCTGCAATGCCATCACAACGCTGGGAGATTGCTATACATTGTTTAGTTGATGCACATAACAAAGAACCATTGAAACAGTCTTTAAGGGCTGAAATGAAAAATAACATGACAGTTATTATCAGCTATATTTTTTTTTCTCACTGTTAAAAAACTACCAGAAAACTTGATTCATAAACTTGCATCTGTGTGACCCCTACAAGCTTTCATCTTCAAAGACATACAACTTTACTATTGAGTAGATAAATAAGTAAACAAACACAGAGCACAGATGTTACAGAAGCTGGATTTTCCCATGTTATATTTGTGAAGAAGAGGAGGGTGTATTTACTTAAAACATTGACAGAGTGAGCTGCAAAACCCCAATGAAAACCCATGACTATATCACAAAAACATAATCAACTCTCATTCATAACCTAGTTTTAAAATGATGGAATTAATTTTTAAACACAAATCAAAAAATTGACATTATATAGTTTTCTTCTATTACAAGAAACCAAATACTAAGAGGCAGTTAACATAAAAAGTAGAGAAATACTATACTGAAAAATCTAAACTTGCACACCCTTTTTATTCTTGGGCATTAAGTTATACTTTCTATGTTTGTCCAGAAGAATTATAAGGGGTAAATCTTGCTGGAATCACATAAGCCTTCAGGTGCTGAATTATTCCTGAGTCACTCATCTCTGGGATGTACTTGATGGTCCTACAGACTCCTGTAGAGTCTAATACCATTTTGTCATTTTATCTCAAAAAATTCTCTTATGCTGCCTTAAACTATTGTTCTATAAGGTTTTTGGTTAGGTAATTTAAGCTGAACTCTGTCACCATGACACTAATGCAAATCAGAGGGAACTCTTCTGACTTCAGCAGAGTGAGATACATTCACATTAGCTTGTGAGTTTAGAGTGGGAGAAAGAATCTGGGGATATTAAAAATACCCCACTGCCGCGTCTAAATTTCATAATACTTTCCTGCTCCTGGTTTCAGGAGCCAGTGTACACAGCAATAAGTCTCCCAGGCTGGATGGCCAGGTTGTTGTAGGATATATTTGTTCCACTCTTAGATATAATTTCAATCACTGCCCTATATAGACTGCAAAAGTGTGCTAAATAGAAAATACTGCAGTTCAATCTAGACCACAATGATGGAAGTAAATCTTGCCAGTTAACTCCTGTGAGTTTTGATCTTCTTTCATAAATATGAAATTACTCATGTGAGTAAGGGTTTGTGGGATCAAGCCTTTTAATGACATGCACTGACCATTAACTAAAGTCTGCAGAAAAATCTGTAGAAGAATACTAGCAAATATAAAGAGGAGCTTGCTTTTGTTTCCAATTTCAATTCACCTTTATGAGAACTTAAAAGTTTTGGCTGATTTTAAACTACCACTATACTGTTCTGCACATGTGTTTGTATCAAAGTCTCTTCAATTGACTGGAGCAGTCTTGATATTGCTGGTAAGTGACAGCAGGATAAAAGCAACAAGAAGACCAAAAATTCCCTTTTCTGCTCTCCGTTCCCTTGACCACTCAGTCTGGTGGAACAGGTTCTGGCAGACTGAAAAACCCCAGCAGATTACAGCATCGCTCCACATTTGTAGCATGTCCTACCATCTATCCCTTATGATCATCAGCTTTCCAGAAAGCGACTGACAGTCCCATGCCCTCTGCTGCACTTTCCTAACCAAATAATAATCTCATACCTATTTTGGTGCAATCAGATCCAAATCCTGGACACCCTTTGCGATTTGGGGGATGATGTCCCAATGGTATTTGAACCGGTTTTCTAAGTGGCCATTTGCACACAAATAGCCAGTCTGTAAATGTAATTACATGTTCAAACTAGGACTTAAACAGAAACAATTGGAAAATTGACATAAAACATATTCTTCTTATGTACTTTAGACCTTTTTGGTCTAATAGGACCATCCTATTTTGAGGATGGTGTAAACTATGTGGATATAGAGTACTACTTATGGTTTGTCATATATATTATGATTAATTTGCATTGAAGGTTGTGGTAAGAACAGAAAGTGTCATTTAGCCCTTTATTATTTCCCCTAGTTCTGGACTGGCTGCTGGACTCATACCTGAGGATAAAACAGAAAAAATGCTAATTATTTTTGATCCATTTATATCTGTTGATCATCAAGGTGGTTTTCACATGTCCCTTTACCTTGAACAAGCTTTTTGCACTGAGATTTTTATACCACTTACAGAGGGAACAGTCAGAGCAACAGATCTGACTGCTGAATACTTTGCACAGATCCAGCATTTAAGACAGAAAGGACAGCAACACTAAGTTTTTGGTGCCAAGGCGAAGAAAGTTAAGAGCACATTTTAAAATTATCGGTTTTTCTCTTATTGCATTGAAACTAATGTTGCTTACTGTTAACAGAGTTACAAGTAGCTTCAAATTTCTCCAACTAGTTATTCTTTACCTTCAAGTGTTTTTGGGATAAAGACATTAAATGGAGGCATTAACAACAGTGAAGACATGAAAGCAAAAATATCAGCTTTTCACCTATATTTCATTTTCCAGGACCAAATTAAATCTATAGAAAGGATAAAAATATCACAGCCTCTTTGAAAGTATATAATTTTTAATATTTATTAGGTATTTAAAACTTAGAGGACTACAACAGATACATTTTGGTGCACTACAGAGAACTGAGAAATAATTTTTTATTCATTGCTATTAGCATTTCAGTCAGACGGTGTTGGGGTCTGTAGAAATGTAATCTATATATCCCATTGGTGCTGATATGTTTGTTTTACACCCCTACTATTGTAATCAAGCAGTTAAAAAAAAATTGAAATTAGATTAAATAGGTGAGATAAAGTACCCTTCATAAAATTGACAGCAAGAAGAGGGCTGGCCAAGTAGAACACCTATAACTGGAAAACAGTTCCAAGATTTTCTTGTTAAAAGCAGCAAGTAACAAAATCCTCCACATTAGTAGGTATAAAACAGTATTAACATAATACTGTACAACCTAACTGCTAAGTGAACTCTACGGGAAATTCTGGCTACATAAATCTCTAAGTCATGCAGAAAAGCATTTCTGTGGTAGAAATTGTGGTTTTAGTAGAGATCTGACTAATGCATTTTTTTGTGTGTTTTTCTTTGTCCTGGCCTTCTTTTGGGTTTTAGATTTAATCTCTGCAAGATGCAAGATGCATTTTGACAACTGGTCTTCATCTGAGAAGAAAACTTTCTTTGATGAATTCCTGAATTCAGAAGCCAGAATATTTTTGACCATATATTGTTACACTTAAATGAATGAAATTGCTAAGGAACATGGCACACACAAAATGGAAGGTGCCAGTAGTTCCTAAACTGAAATTTCCTACAATCAGCAGGAAGATTTGATCTGCACCAAGGAAAAAAAAAAATTACTTTGCTCCTTAAATCTTACTCTGTGTTCATAACTGCTTAGAAAAAAAAATATTAAACTTTAACCAAAATTCTGACATCCCCCCCCCCCATATGTGTTGTTGTTACTGTACACATAGGCTGGAGTTACTAGCACAACAATCAATTTTATAGACTATACAGAAATTTCAATAAAATAAATAAAATTCGTGAGATACTTTTTCTCTCTCTGACTTTTCTCTCTTGACAAACTTACATGGCATTCACATGTTAAAAGTAGACAGCTAGAAATGAAATCCTGCACTCTCATGACATATACATTTTGATGGGAGAACCAGCTGTGACAGTAATCAGCTTTTCACTGATTCCATTCCAAACTACCACTAACTGCTTTCTTTTTGCTTTGTCTCCAACCAGTATCTTCTTCAGAGAAGAAACATGAGTTGCTGCTTCTGTATTCCCATCTTATATTGTCAACACTTACATGTCTATATAGTCAAAACTGAATTTTGGCGTAAAAATGGGATTACAGATTTGACTAAGTTTCCACCCCACTCAGAACCTCAAGATGTGCCATATCTATGGAGAATTTTGTTCTTTGAATAGATCAGGACTTCATTTCCCCTCATTCTCTGGGCATTTCTTAGAAGTCAAAGGCAGTGAAACAGTATCTCAGTTGTTTGGGGAGTACTGATAATCATGGAAATCTTGTGGCCTTCAGATTTTGGGATTCTAGAACACATTAGCTGCTGTGGTGTGGAGGTGGGATGTACACGTACTAGGATACAGCAGGGAGGTCTCTAATAGAGGACAGACTGAGGAGGAAACAGGGCTGAATGAAGATTAATGAGGAGAGGTTTATTTGAACTTAAGGACATGTAAAATTTCTACATGCCTTTGGGGTATGTAGAATTTAAGAGATATTTCCAAAATTATGCCCTTTGCCAACAAAAACACAGAGCCTGCTTCTAAACAAAAGTGCCTAGAAAGGCATGCACAGATAGTCTGCAAAATCCATGCCAGTTTTGTAAAGTAATTCGTTAAAAGAAATGGCATGTGCAGTGGCCTGCATGTATATTCAGTAGGTTTGATACAAAATATTAAAGAAGTTGAATTTCTAGCCCCCTGGAAACTAGTATTTTATTAATTGTTTTGGTCCTGATAAGGATGAAAAATAAAATGTTAAAAAACTTCTGCAGAATGAGAAGTTTAGGAAGAAATGTTTTTATATGTAAAAAGCCTCTTTGTTTTTCTATGTAGCTAATTATTTTGACCTTCCTGGAATGAAACATTTGGCCTCAGTTCATCTACCAGTAATGAAATATTTTGAAATGGGCAGACACTCACTTTTGTGTCTCTCTGAAACTTCATGGTATCTCATTGCAGTTACAGTTCAAAGCCCATTGTCCTTGCATTTGGCTTGTGAGCCCTTTTCCTTGATCGGGGCAGAGATTGCTGCTACTGCATGAACAGACTTGATTTCAAAATCCTTGAAAGGTCTGGACTGCCTTGAATGTTACTGAATTACAGAACTGCAAAAGTCTATCTATCTGTCATATGGTAATCAGAGATGAGGCATTGCAAATGCAGCTGACTGATCTATGGAAAAAAGTGGAAATGCTTCCAATTATTAACAGAAATACAATACAAACTATTTCAAGCATTTTTCAAAGCTGATAGCCAGCGAATAAGAATGCATAAGCAAAATTATTTGCAAATGTAGAGTGTTTCTTCAGGTAACACATTATACTTGATATAAATAATATTTCTCTTGATGAGGGAATAGTGAATTTTACACTATGCTTCATTATGTTGTCCTTTTTCACATCACTGTTTTAGGAAAGTGAGTTAGCATCGCCTTAACTACAGCAACGAAAGTAACTTACGGCAGCCAACTTCATCTTCGTTAAGGTGGCAGTCAGGCACACCATCGCACTTCAAGAGGGATGGGATACAGCCTTTGGAAGGACACAGAAACTCTGTTTGCTTGCAGGAGCCTGGAAACATGGTGGTAGGCACCTCTGTGGGACAGTTCATTTCATCACTTCCATCCCTGCAATCTTCAGCCCCATTGCATTTTGCAGCGAGGGGCAAACACTGCTGTACATATGCACATGTGAACTGGTCAGTACTGCAGGTTGGAGGGTGTGGATCAGCTGATCCTACAAGAAAAAAAGGAATATTTATTGATTCTCTTCTTTCAGTAGTCATCTATACTGCCTTTGAGAGGTACAGAGGGACTGATGGGAAGGCAGTTGATTTTGATTGCTAAAGTCGTTAAAAAAAATCCCAAACAACTTGTATAAAAACACAGCTCCTAAGTACAGAATACACTATTAAAAACATTTTGTCTCATCATATTAACTCCATTGTTGTTGTTGTTGCAACATTTTGCTTCTAAAGCTCAAATTCAGTATTTGTTTTGATCCTATTTCTGCTTGTGCCCTGTAAGTATACAAGGGTTAATACCAAAGTATTACTAAAACTTATCTTTCACCCGGGATCAGGAAAAGGTTAAAATAGCCCTCATGTTACAGTCTTCCTATATTTGGATATTAAATGGGTGGACAAAAATCAAAGACTGTGTAAGTCTGGATCAGCAAGGAACTCATTTCATGGAAAGCTGTTATACATGGTAAGGTCTGAACGCTCAGCAGAGTAAGAAAAGGATTTTCATAAAGTAACAACAAAGTTTTTTACTGATATGGTTTATTATCACTCTGATTTTGTAGCTTAGTTTGATGTGATAGAGAATTAAATCAAAGAAAATAGTAGATAAAAGTTTCTGAGGTACAACTGAAAAAAAACCATATTTTTAAATTTCAGACTTTGACTAACTCAGACAGCTGTCAAAAGAAGAAATATCCCATGCTTACTTGTATTGCTGGAAAAAATACTGGAAAAAACTTTCTGTGATCACTTATACAAATAAATTTGTCTCAGATGCTTTCTTTCTTCCTACAAAAATCATTGCAACTGAATTTTACCAGCAGAAGCATCAGAACTATTTGTGGAAACTGGATTCTAAGAAGCTGTCTATGCTAACGCTGTGTTCTTTACACCAACAGTGTCTCCCATGGGAGCAATGTAATGGATTCCTGCAATTTTTGTTTTATGTGCAGGGAAAAGAGAAAAAGCTCCAGAATTTAACTCTATGTATTTAATCTTTTCTAGGTCAATTTGCAGGAGGTGAGTAAAGAAAATAATATTATGAGAGACAAGGAAATATAGAGACAAGGAAAGACAAATTAATGTCAACACCTTTGTAAAAGACAGGAGGAGTTTTGCTGTTGCCTTGGCCTGAAGCAGAGCAGATCAAGTGCAAAAGTTCATGGGTGGGTTTTAGCTTGCCTTTTGAAATGATGCAAGCATTGTTCTCTGACCTCAGGAGTCAAATGTTACTGCTGCCTTAAGGCATGACACACTGTAAGGGAATACATGGATTTTGGTGTTATTTTACTACTTTTAATTCACTGGGCACAGCAATATGTTTGTGTATTCTCTGATACCAGGCTGGGGTTTTACAGCAGGAGAAATTTGCTGAAACATGCTCAGTTTCTAAAATACCTGCATCATGAATAACAATAGCATTTTGTACAAAAAAATAACTGCTAATGCATTCAGATAAACAGAATACCAGTATTATTTTACCATCTGGTTGCTTGTGAAACAGTTACAGGGAAAAAGAGCTCAAACTGCTGTCTAACATTGACCCTTGCTAGCTTAGCAATTTTGATTTTCATGTCGACTTTATGTCAGAAAATCATAATTGAAAAGCTTCATACAATAAAATATTCCTGACAACATTTCATACCACTAGTGTTGTTAAATTCTACCATGTTACTAGAAAAATATATTTCATACACTGGACATAATCAAAACGTAAAACAATAATAATGGATTTTGACACAGTGAAAATAACAACCTACTGATCTTTTGGCTTGTTTGTATTCAGAATTACATCATAAATCCCTCAAAGACATGCACTTTTAAATGGGATTGAAAAGATTGCATTTTCATGGTAGTTGTTTTATAAATGTATCAGTCTCAAAAAAATTATTTTCATTTATGCTACTTCAAAAGGCTTATGAAAGTTGTCTTTAGATAATTGATTATAGACATTTAAATCACATAGGGAATTTATTTTTGAACAAATTAAAAGTATTTCAGTTTTTGCATTTTTTTCTACTTTGTTCCCATATTTTAGCAGATAATTAATAATAGTAGCACATAAAGAAGTTAGAATTGGGTTCATCATGAAGAATTTGTATATAAGGCCATGATTCTGCCAAGATATCAGTGAAGTGTATGGAAAGTCACTGGAAGAACATGTATCTCTCTTTATTGTTATAAACCTGGTACTGTTAAAAATAGAGCAAATCTTAACCAATGGATTTTTAAAAAAATGAACTATTTTATATTTTTAGTTTGCACTTGTTCTGGAAAAAAAAATGTTATGATTATATTAGATAGCATTTTTTTCCCTTCTGTACTTCTGACCCTTTCCCTCACAGTGCCTAGGGGGCATTTAGGCAGTGAAAATGACTTAAGCTGCAGTCAATTCCACTTAGGCCTGCATTTTTGTAGTTGCATAATCCAGTTTCAGTTTTTCTGTGTTTGTTCTGATACAGTGGAAATTAACCCCACACAGTTCCAATACATTTGACTTTCCTACGGTCACTTGTTTATGCTGGAGGAAAGATTGCATTTATAGGACATTTGTGAGCATTTTTTACCCAGCTGAATTCCCTATATCTGTTCTGTTTGTGCTCTGCTAACAGGTTTCTACCCAACTTTGTTCTGAAAATTGAAATCCCCTCTTAAACTCAATAACGCTTGAATGTGTTGCTTGTTGTGAATCTGTTCTTGAGTGTTATACTGTCTTCGGGCTCTTGTAGCACTGATCAGTTTAGCCTTGCGGTCCAAATCATATAAATTGCTTATGTGCGTAAATGATCCCATACTAAATTCAGTAGTTAGTTGAATGCTTTATTGAATGAGGGATTAATTTTTTTTACTGTTATTATTTTCTATCATGATTCTCTATTGTTGTTAGAAAATAATGCCTAGAAAGAAGTTCTTCCTGACTTGTGAACCAAGTATTTTAGAGTGTGCAATATTCACTGAGAGCAGTGAAGATGTCTCCAATTTATGCTAAAGATTAAATCAGAGATAAGGTTAACCAGGAGTCTTGAGGTCTGGTTTATGTTTTCAGTACATTAATAAAAATCCAAAGCGATACCCTGAAATCAGCAAAATCATTTTAGATCAGAACAATAAACAAAATGAGATTTACCTTAAAGACTTTAAGAATATCACCTTGCTTATTAACTCACATTATGTATTAATTAGGTCACAACTGTTTGGTTTCAGATGCGATAGGAAAATTGTGCTCTGGATGACATTTGATAAAATGTGATTGCTGTCATCTGCCAAAACTGTACTCCCAAGTTCAATCTATTTTCTTTACATAAAGTAGGTTATAAATGCTTTTCTTAATTACAAATTAAATGTGCCTGGCAAAAATTTTGAAAATTTATAAAACGTTAATTTGTATATAGCTAACATTTAAAACTGACTAATTAGGAATATGCAAATCTAGAAAATCATTAACTAATTCCATCTGAAAAGAAATCTCAAGCAACATATTAATGCAAAACTAGTTACTTGCATTCAAAGCTACTATCTATGTAATCATTTATACTAAGCTTATCATTGCAGTATCTGCTGCTGACATGTTTCATTCTAAAGAGTGGCAATATTCGTTCTGTTTTCTTGCCACTGCTAAGAACTGAACTAAAATGTTAACACTGCAATGTTGTTTGCAGTGAAAAATGAGCTGACTCTAATGAGAGACTCATCATAAATACCCTCTATTGTGCTGAGTTCCACAGTGGTATACTCACCTGACTCAGCCTTAGAAAATAACTTTAAACTTAAGCATATACATGAATATCCACTCTGTAGATATATATGAAGGTTACATAAACAGCAGAATCTGAAGTGTGTTTTTTCAATGCAAATTGGAGTATCTGTTTGTGGCCCATGGGCCATTTCAGTCACTTAAAATTGTTAAATTCAACAATCACCTAATACTGGCATGCCCAAAAAAATGTTTCCCTCATCTTTTGCCAAATGTGGAAAAGATGTTCTCAACCTAGTACTCATCTCCTGAGTGCTGTGGGGCTCTCATTTTCAGACCACATTCAGGAGTGGAGGAGATACTGTACAGGTTATTTTTTAAAAAAGCAGTATGTATTTGAAGCTGTTTAAGGATTTGGAGATAAATCTACTGAAAATGATGTGTTCTAAGGATCACAGGATAAAAGTTTTGCTTTCTGTATCTAGGCTGCATGATCACTGAAAAGCAGGACTGGAGATCCTCAGAAATACATTCAGTATTTGCACACAGATGAAAAGCAAACTAATCAAAAACAATTTCAGAGAAAATAACCTCTGCTCTGCAGAACACCGAGTCTGGATTTAGATCTGCATGAAAAACAGCAGCAAATTGTTGATGTTCCATTATAGCTAAAGGAATCATGACTTTTTAAGTAGCAAGCTGAGGACATGTCCTTATCTATTTTACTTTGCACTCAGTGTTTTATTTTACACTTATTTTTACCTTGCGTATGGCAAACAACCAAAATTAAAGAAAAGATTTAAAAATGCATATATAACATCTACTTGTACATCATAAAAAAAGGGATTTTAATTAGGTCCTAAAAAATGACATTTTAATTTGGTCCTAATCCTTTGTGAAACCTACTCACGCAGCTGTGCTGGGTGAGTTATGACCTAAGGACCAAGAAGTGCTACCCTACAAGCATCCTCACACTCTGAAGAGAGTTAGGTAGTTGAGGTAGATACAAAAAAGCAAAAATCAGATCAATGTGTAAAGCAAACCAAATTTGGTATGTACTGCTTCATGAACTGCAATAACTACAGCTGAATATATCTGTATTTCATTGTTGTCAGATAAAATGGGTGCTTTTAGATACATTTTTGTTTCAACTGGCTAACCATCAAAATATCTGTTACAGTAAATAGAGCTCCTGAGCTGATGACTTGGGAGTAAGGAGCCTTTACAGTATGAAAAGTGTTAAGTCAATAAGTGCTCATCGTCAAGGACATAATTACCTATTTGTGGGATATGGATTTGTTAAAGGCTTACTGTTGTTTAATGAACATTTTCTGTACACATATGCTTTGTTGTACTACTGTGTTTGTCACTGTATGTGTACTGATCCTGTTTCCTGACTGTACGCCAAACTTCACAGGTCAGCACAGTAAACATTCTGCCTGTGAATCACAGGGATTCAGTCACAGGAAGCCACAGAACTGCTATTACCCAAAAGCTAATATAAAATAAATGTTTGTATTACACAGTCATTAACACAGTGAGAAACACACAAACATGCTTAATTTGAATGAAACACCACCTCCATGCTATCCACCTCTTTTCTGCCTTTCTTGTTCAGATACCAAGGTCTCTGGTGCAGTGTGGGTCTCCATTTATATTTATACATCACCTGTAACAGTGAATTCTAAGGAAGACTAGCAGACATCAGCATTAGAGTCACCAGGAAGCATGAAATAAAGTTACCACATACTATTAGGCAGCATTAACTCAGTTGTATCAGAGCTTGCTCTAAAGCCCATTTAGGTAAATGGGACAACTCATTGATTTTAATGGGCCTTGCACCAGACCCTTGAAAACTAACAACCTGTCTGATATATTTGCATAAGTAATTTGCTTACTAAATCTAATAAAAACAGTGGACCTATTAACTGTAGCTAAAAGAGGCCAAAAATAACCCCCTCCAACAGTTTTCATTAGGCAAGAGTATAAATTAATTACAGGCCCAATCCAATGCATTAATTGAATTGAAATAAGTGGCAGTCCTCGCTTTCACTTCACTAAACATTGGATCAGGGCATGAAATCAGCCCATTCGAGGTGGCTGCAAGGAAATAACCTTGTTAAAATAAATTAGCCAGACTAAAGTTGTTCAAATACTTTTACAATCTGTCCGTGAGTCTTTATCAGTGTCAGTAAAGCTTCTGCTAGAAAATAAAATGTTAATTTCAAAGCTTGTAAAAAGTCAAAAAAGGGGGAAATCAAGTCTGGCCAATTGAAGCTTTAAGTCTCTTCCCCTTGTGAAAACACAGAAGGATGGGGCAGGGTGCTGAAAAGGATCCCAGAGACCCTCTTACAAAGCCAGAGTTAACAAAAACAGAGCATGGCCCAATGACTTCAGAGTTTTATATGTCTGTGCAGAATTTATTTGAAATGATCACAGTTTGCTAACATACAAACATAACGGAAAACAGACAGGTTTATTGCCAGTAAAATCAAGCTATGATTTATAGTTTTCACTCAGAGAACTACTGCTTCTGGCTGGAACGCACTGATTACCTGTGAAAGCAATGTGGCAATATTTGCCATATTTCTGCTAAGAACAGTCCAGGAATTGCTAGCTATGCCTGCTATTGTGATGGATTTATTTATTTGTTTATTTATTTGTTAGGAGCAATGAAGAACTGGAGAAGCTGTGAAGCCTTAGTTTCCAACAAAACGAGGTAGGCTGGACTACAGGACAGGTTTAGAGTGGAGAAAAGGGCAGTTCCTTGGAATCAGCACATTTTCAGAGGTGGGGTGGGAACACAGCACCATGCTAAATCTTTTATTTCTCAACTTCTAACGAAAAGTAGCTTCTACAGGTACAAATTCAGCATCAGCTGAGAAGAGGCCTGAAGACAACTATGGTAAGATCCACATAATTTCTGAGATAAACCTGAGCTTGTTATTTACTCTTATTGAGGAGGCAGGTAGGTTTTATATAACGAAGAATCAGAATTTTCTTCTCTCTAAGACAGTATCATGAAACTATTTCATTCCAAAAATGATTTCTCTCCATCCCTCCAAGGCAATATGTTTATTTTTATGAAGAAATTTAGCAAGGCAAAATATCATCTCTGTGATTTGAGGCTTGCTTGGGTGTTTTTGGTGTAAACAGATGGGTTTTGGAGGTTCAATATTGATGAAACTATTTTAATAAACTATTAATAAATCCAAAGATTTTTAATTTCCCAAAAGGCATCTAGCTTGAATCAGAAGATTTCAGTATTCTGTACAAGTATAAGAAGGCAGAGAGAAACTGAAAGATTTGGACGAAGATATTATATTTATTTATTTAAACATATGTGACATAATTGCATTCAGGACCTGCCACTAATTATGCTAGTTTATATAGTGTAACTATCTTATCCTGAAATTATTCCCTGTTTTCCTTCCTGTGAAATCCACAGAAAATTGTGGCTTTACTGCTAGCTATGTCTGTGCACTGGAAGATACTGAAACAGGCTGTAGAAGCTCTCTAAGGTACTATGCCCCAGATCATAATTTTTACTCTTCAAAAATGCAGAAATGCCCTATTACCGCCAAGCAACGAGGATCTAAACCATATTCTGATGGGTTTCAGGGAGAAACTAATTAAGTAAAGAAACTATTCACAAACATCCCCGGTATCCCCAGTCGTCTCTCACTACTAATCTTGCTTTCCTCTTCCCCTCCTTTGTTTTTACAGACAGGCTCCCCCAGCAGCCCCCCCTGAATCATCACTTGCCCTTGAGGAAAGAAACTCCCTGAGTTCTCAACCTGAGAGAGATTTCTGCTTCACTGCAAGCATGAGCAGACAAGCTAACAGTGATTCCCCTGGCTCTGCAACTTAAAGAAATCAGAAGTTAAGTCTCCTCTACAGAGTTTTTCCCCGTGATCTAACACTGTAGTATCAGCAGCTCAGGCAGTTAACCCTTCCACTATCTGCTGCATTCAGGCTCTGGGAGTTTCAGAGATGGATCATTGACTTTGTCTAAGCCTTTGTCAGATGAGTTCTGTTCCACTGCAGGATTTCCTCACTATTGCTTCACACACGTGCACACATGGACACACGCGCGCACACCCTTCCAGCAAGGCTCTCTCTGCACCACCAGGCTATTTTTTTGCACAAGCAACACACAAACACCCACTGTACTTTTGGGGTTGTTGTCTCTTAATTAGATACAGGTGTTATTTATGTTTTTCTTATAAATTGAGTGAAATGGGATCTATTAAAAGTGCCAGAAAGCATATAAAATTATCTGCAAATGGATGGTTTCTAGGCTGTCTGGTTTTCTGTCTAGTTTACCCATAATGCTTTTGCCGGTCTGCTGGTTTAGGGTCTGTATAGGAAAAACATTTTGGTCATTTCATATTTTGTTTTTTGTTTCAATTCAGGTTTCTTTATTTTTGTGACTCAGAAAACAGAAATGTTTTGGACATTTCCAATCCCCAAATTATAGAGGCTATTTTATTTCACTCTCTTTTTAGTTGGCAGGTAGATAACATTATACAATAAGAAGTAATTATGGAGGTAGTTATCATTGCATATAAACACACAGATCCTCTTGTGAAGCAAATGGAAGTCTGAGGCAGAAAGAGCAGGGAAAGTTTATAGATAATCAGGATTCAAAGAGTGTTTTCCATGAAGCAGAGATAAAATATGGAGAAAAAGTCCTCAATGTATGTTATGGGAAACAAATAAATAATAACTAGCCAAGATTTTATGAAATTAGCATTTCCAGGCATAAGTACCGTTGCTTTGTGGTTTCTGAGCCAAAATCACAAGAGAATTGACTTCTGAAGAATGGCTACTCACTGTTTTCTGAAAATTAGATACCTTCAAGATACCACATAATACCTAAAATTATAGTAGCTCAGACTAATGGTTGATTTTTAAAACCTTGAGCAGTGACCATTAGCTCATCATCTACACAGATTTTTTTTTTACTCTTTCTTTCTTTATGCTATCTATGCTATATGGAAATAGTCTTTATAGTCACTATTCTTATACTAAGATACTTCAATGAAAAAGTCTTAAAAATTATCTTCATTCTGCAATGTTTTAATTATAAATACTCATCTGAGAGAGTTTGTATCAGAAGATGTCAGTGTTAAAGTTTATTTCCTTCCACCTTGAACAGAGAATGGTCTATAGTTCTGGCCCTTTGGGGCACCCTCCTTCTCAGCTTGGTGCCTGAACCTGCACCTATCATACCTTTTTGGTATGATTTTGCATACTGATATTAGACAAGGCCTAATTCTGATGTTATTTGGAGGTCAATGGAAATTGTTTTGCTCTGAAGGAACTTCAGCATTGGGCCTGTCAGGCATACATCTGCTGTGAGATCTGAAACTGCAACATGGAGGAGTCTTGGAGAAATCCTACCCACCAAACAGAAGAGCGAATCAGCAAGATTTAAATAAAAGTTTTATACATTTCAAGACCTAAATGAGAAAGCACTGAACAGTTTTTGTGTTCATGAATGTAAGCCTAGATTCATACAAGGATCAGCATATAATTTAATTCCTGAATGTAAAAAAATTCCCTGCTGTTAAAAGGGGAACTGACAAGTTCAAGGGAAAAAAACCTCGAGGATCACTATTCTGAGACTATGTATGGCTCAGGAAGACTCTGAATTACAAATGGCTGGCAATGGGGAATGTATTGGGAGGAAACAGTACATGTAGTTCCCCTTTCCTATACTCTTTCCCAGGCATCCATAACTGTTGGAGACAGGTTATATTGCTAGTTGCACCTTTTCCTTATTTATTATGGCTGACCTGAAGTTCTGAGTATATCTATTCTAAATTTTGTGATTGAAATATGGTTTCCTTTGTCCCAGAACTTCTTTGTAATATCAGCTTTTCTAGAAAGTTAGGAAAGATGATCTATAGGGATGGATCTGGCTGTCTCTCATGACTGACTTACGATGGCTCAAAGAAATCAAAGATTCAATTTCTGGAGGATATTAGGTATTAGGGTAGTGGGAAGTCTTCGTGTGCACTTTTAAAAAAACCTTTAAAGTACTAGGTGGCTTGAGCTTGAATGTAGAGCCAAATCCAGTCTTGTAATTCACAGATTCTGATTTGCTTCTTTTATTTTTTTCTTCATGACAAGTGTAAGCTTGCTTAATGTACGGATTATTTAAAAACTTTACAGCAGGTCTAGTTTGTGTTTTGCTACAGAGCAATGGGAAGTCTTGGATGAGTTATGGCATGTCAAAGCAAAATTTTCACCTAAGTGGAAGCCATCAACAACCACTGAAAGTTTTACTGTACTTCAGTACCTAAATGGCAAATCTGATCCTTTTGTTGGTAACCTGTGCAGTGAAGTCAAGAACTATGACAACATTAGAAAAAAACCAACCCACAGCAGTCTGGGAAACAGCATTGGGTTTTGCACAATTCCACCATGATCAGATGACACAGTGTTAGAGACAACATGTCCTGTCTGTGCCTATTTGAGTTGCCCTTTTATCTCCAATGTATCCTTGCATAATGATATTTTCTACTGCAGACAAATCTTCCAGGTGAAAGTGAAGCTGCAATGGGGTCCGGGGGGAAATTTGTAACAGTGGCAGTCTTTTCTCATGTGTTGATAGGCTAAAAAGACTTTTTTTTTTTTTTTTTAAATGTTTTGTAAAGAAAGGAATGGATGAAAAATCGAAGCACAGAAGTAGAAAATGCTTTAAAATAAAATTATGAAGGATGATAAAAGGTAGTTCACAAAACAGAAGAAAAGAAGGAAAATACTTCAGATAGCACTGAGCAGCTGTGGGAAGTAAACTATGAAAGCAAACAGATTAAAAAAAGAAATTAAAAAAATACAGAATGGTACAGAAAGGTAGAGTAGAAGAGAAGACACAGAAGGACATTTGGATTTATTTTCTTTGAATTGTTAATTATTTCACTAAGCAATGTTAATACTGAACTGGTGATAAATACAGAAGGCATGACTGATGGTGGAAAAGCATATACTGGTTTCTCAAACACTAGAGCATAGAGCGCTACATGATGTTTGCACTCCTGTTTATACCCAAGTTGCAGCCCAAATATTCATCTTAAAGTGTCAACACTGTTGGTTTTGAATAAACTAAAACATAAAGCAATTACTTAAAGCAGTACTATTTAGAAGTATGAGTTCACAAAGAGCTGTTGCTAGAGAGGGGCTAGCAGGTGGTAACTTCATTGCATGAAAGGGCTGGAGCAGCAGTCAGTGCTGACTTTGTACTGAGATTTACCTTCTTCCAGCAGAAGATCTCCACAAACACAAATATTTTGCTTGGGTGATCTCTGGAAGAGGTCACAAAATATATTTACTATTTATTTGTTTCTTGAGAATACTCTCCCAATACATAAAAGCACTATGTATCTAACACCTCACTATTTAAATTACACAGACTTTGTCCATTGAATTTATTTCTCCAGTAATGAGTGAGTGACGAAACATAGTATTCTGATTTACATAAACAGAATAAATTTTGGATGTTAGGTGTCTTTGGATTAATGCTAGGAATTAAATTAAGTAGAAGCAGAAATTTTAAGAATTACTGTGATGCCTCTTATTTCAGCTGAACTGGAAAATACTATGAGAAAGGTATTAGTGAATACAAAATCTGATTCAATATTTTGATACTCTTAGTCCATTTGAAACTAGAAATGGATATGTTTTTTAACTTTTATTTTTAAAAATTAAGATATTAAATAAAAATAAAGTATTTTTTTAAAAATTCAAGGTAGTACTTAGAAGTTTAAAGAAGATGTTTAGAACTGAGCAACAACTAAATTCTTTGGTCCCTAAGATGCACTAATTCCTGTAATATAAAATCTTCACGCACCTTTATCAGCAGAAAATAATAGACCTTGAAAAGTGGTAAGAGTACATCTCATTTAGCAGTTAATTCTGAACTAAGCTAGATTCTGTGCCACTGACAGCTGGCACTACAGCTCTCTATGCATTGGGATCAGCTAGAAGTTACTTCTGCAGTAGGCTAGGGACTAGCTTGACCACACTTTGTTTAAATGTTCAGAAATATTCTTGGATCTGTAGAAACTCCCATGGCTAATGAGGCCTACTCCTTATAAAAAAATAAAACCCACAGCTGAATTAGAACTGCTGGTAATGTTTTATTGCTTAGAGCTCCTAACCAGCTAAACTGTGATTTCTTCTATTTAGAACATGTTGCCTCAGGAAACCCAAAGTAATTAAAGACAAGCTGAAAAATAATAATACAGAGAGAGGGAAAACATCTGCAGCAGCAAAGCTATCTTCAGAAAGGCAGAACATTACACAAAACCTGTACTGCAGGTAATACACTTTTCTTTGTGCTAGGTCTTTGAATAAACATGATGAACAAAAATCAAAGCAGGAGTGACAGTGGAGTAGGTAAACTTTCCCACCATTTCTGTTAAAGGAAAATGTTCTTGCTCAAATATCTACAGGGCAGTGATTTTATACTATTTGAAGGCAGTATCTTCAAATTTTACCATCTGAATTTTTAAGAGGTTACTCAGAAACAATTATTAGTAAAAAATAGCACCTCCTCCATAGTAGCTGCTCTTTGTCAGGAACCATATTAAAAAGTCAGAGATAGGTTCTTCCTCCTAAAGTGCTGTGGTTTATTTTATTATACAGATTTTGTGTAGTTCTCTTGCCTCTTCATAAGCACAGATTTGGCCTACCCGGCCAGCAAAGATTATTAGGATAGGACTCTCCCCAGCATAGTATAAAACCACAAAAAAACCCAGAAAGTCAGTAGTCTTAAGTAACAGCATCTAGATATAATTTTTTTTTGTCTGGAAAGGAGATTATGTATCAAGTCACAAACTCATTAGCAGACTGCCTTCCATTAGACAATTTTAAAATTTTTTTTTCCTTTTTGAGAAATACTCCCTTGGAACAACAGTAAGACTGACTGTAAAATACAGGGAGGGAGATGTATGATAGAAGAAACTGGCAGAATTATCAGGGTGCACATACAACTGTGGAGTGGTTGGTGGAGGCAAAAAAAAATGTGAAGAATGCAAAAATAAGATGCCTGAACTGGATGCCCAATTAACTGAGGAACAGAGGTGGATTAGTAGAATTTGGAACTGTGGAAGCATCAGGATTGAGAAGGATGGATCTAGGACAGCACATTTAATGCAAGCTAAAGGTTATGAATGGAGGTATAAAGAAAAATAGTGCTAAGGATAGAACACTCTATACTCTAATTCCAAGTATTGGATTTAAATGAGTAGAAGATGGTCTACAGCAGAGCGTGGGAGAGGGATGCAACGTGACAGGAATTAAAACACATGAAAAAGACCTCCTGCAACCAAGGTTTGCCAATTGATGCTTTTCCAATAACAACTAAATTATAAACGATTTTCCAATAATAACTGAAAGCTTGTGTATATTCTGAAAGAACTGGCTAATTCATAGAAGAAAAATCAGCTGAAAGCCATCAGAAAGAATGACCTTCAGAGCTTCAGAAAGTCTCTGAACCAAATTAATACAGTTTGCGAAAGACTGGGGGAGGGCAGAATTTATTATGTTCTGCTTTCATTCTAATACATTTCCTTGGGTATCCATTATTGGCCATACCAGAAGATTTGCCTAGGCTGCTTTTAGGGTAATATAATTTATGCCACTCTTGCAACAGCATAAAGAATAGACTTATAAAGAACAATATTTCATAAAGAATTCAGGTACAGATCCTTCTTATACCTCTAGAAATCACCATAAAAAATACATAGAAATTGTCTGGAGCATGCAAGTGAATACAAAGGCAAGTATCCTGCATTTAAGTTAAACATGTCAACTGTCCAAGGAAAAGTCTGTTTTTCAGATGAGATAATAATGATATAATACAGAATAGAGCAAGATAAACTACTATTTCCATCTTGTAAGTATTGCAGCTTCTAAGAACTAATTCCAGGCTGATTGCCAGCTTACCATAGAAAGAAGTAAGTTAACTCCTGAAGATGTCTGCCTCTTCTGCAGCTGGGCAAAGAGCCTAGATGACCAAGACTGTCTGATTTATTTTTATGTGGTTGCACGTAGATAAGGTATGAGCTTTTGACTTATCCAACAAACCATAAGTAACCAATATAACTCTAATAAATTTCTTAAGGTTTTCCTTATGATATATCATATTTGTAAGACAGACAGAGTGTGATACATGTTAGATACTTTGAAGTATTCTAAAAATGGAAAATTTCTGGAGAAAAATAAGGTGCTAGAAAATGTTGCTCCATAAAAATTACCTTATTTTTATAGTTATGATTATTTCAGGATACCTTAACATACATTTTCCATGGAAGATTTTTTCCTTTCTCTGAATTAATGCTTGTTCATAACAAATTACCAAAGTATATGTTCCATTACAATTAGAAAATTGATTTATATACATTATTGGAATATAGACCTAGGTCTTCCAGTTAATTACAGGTACTTAAAATATATAATTTGAAAATTTCCTTTTCTATTATGGTACATTATGCATGAAACAGCCTAAGTAATTCTTAAGGTATGGTTAACAAAGGTGATTAACATAATAAGGGTAGAACAAGCACATTTATGTATGTAGTCTGCAGCTCATTGAAGAACATTAAAAAATAGTATCTGCCTGAGCCTACTGGTGGTATTATTCAGAGAAAATACACAAAACTTTTGTTCAGCTTGAGATTGAGCAAATGCCACCTTGCATGAACATATTTTTTCACTTTAAGCCTTAATCAACATGTGGTTAATTCTCCAAGGAGCTGCTTAGTCATCACAATTAAAAAAAAAAAGTTTCTTGGACAGTATGACAACTAACTCATGCACAGGCTATCCTATCTGAACCGTAAGAGATGTATAAATAGAAAGAAATGTTATTCAAGAACTTTTTTATAACATTCATATTGGCATTTAACCATAATCGTTCCTAGTTGTTCCTTATGAATGAAGATCTACACAAAAAGTTTTCTGTTACTTTGGTTTTCTTCCCCTCTTGACACTTCAAAATAAGGAATGGCCAATATTCCCATCAGAATCTGTATTTGCACATATTTTTTCTTCTGATACTGTATCGTATGCTATATTTTGTTTGCAGAGTAAACCACTGCCTTTCTCACAGAATAAACATGGCATTATAATGTGTTAGAATTTAACTCTTTTTTTTTTTTTTTTACACATTTCAAGTGATTTGTGTAGCAGAAGTGAGATTGTAAATTCTGAAAGTGCCTGGCAGTGAGGTGAATTTGCTGTACTGCTGAGATATTTTATGAAGAAAGCAAAGACAAAAGAACTAACCATTTTCTTTTTTAAATAATTATGAACAACTTTGATACTCATAAAACTCTTCCATCCTAAACAAGGCCTTCTCTGACTATTTTCATGCAGGAGAAAACCAATACAGTTCAGTGATGGTAGATCTCTCTCAGGTATGGTTCATAGACATACTAACAGGCCTTCAATGACAGTAATATTCTGAGTTACTATAATTACTTGTATGTTCAACTGCTAAATATAACAAAAAACTGTCTTCCACAATCCATGGGCAAATATCTTTATTCAGATGCTGCACTCAGCCAACAGATAGGAATCCCTCTGATAGGTATAATGGCTCTTTTCCTTTATGGAAAAATGTGCTAGTCAAAAATTTGCCATAAGGCTCATATATGATAAATTTGATCCTTCTTTCCTTAACATGTTTTTTTTTCCCTTGAAAACCACATACTTCTTTGCATGATTCTACTGTGCCCATTTATTTTCCACATTTTTTGGAATGAAGAAAAAGCATAGCAGTATTGCAATAATTTAAAAAGAGAAAATTGCAGAATTTGTAACTGTGATATACATTCAAATACGAAATGCCACAATTTTCCTCTGCCTTCTGAAAAGAAAACATGTATTGCATATATATGTGTAACAGCGTACCTCCAGCAATGCATTCTGGGGTGAAAGAAATATCATCAAGAGCAAATTCTGTGGGTTCACTCCACCCCACTTCAGCTTCGAAGGCGACTCTGAAAGGGCTGTTGCTGGAGAGGACTACATTGGCATACATCCATTTGTTTTCTTCATTTCTACTAGATGACCAGAAAAGAATATCCATTCCATGATCTCCAACTGTGTATACCTGTTGACAATGAAGCCCAAGAGATGCAACTGAATCAGCATTAAGCAAGAGAGGAGAGCAGCTAGCCAGAGTAACATAGCCCAAGCCCAGTAGTGCAGCTACCTGCCTGGGTAGTACTGGCCCTCTTAGATATGCTTCCAACCCACAGCTTATTGGTGGTGACCAAATGTTTCTGAATACTTTTGTTAATTCTAGTTCAGCTGCAAATAAAAAGCTACTATGAAAGCAAAATAAAATAAAAAGAACTGCTAATACAATCACTAACTGGAAAAACTACAGACAGTCTTGGCCTGACAAACAGAAGCTAATGAGTACAGACCTAACCCCAAATTCATCTAACCATTGATGAAAAGACTGAGAAGGATCTTGAGCTATGCTTTCATCTCTAAAAGGTGCTCTCCTTATAGTTAACAGACTGGGTGAAGCTTTCAGAAATATAAATAAAAGGCTTAGCATCTAGGGATTTAAGTCTGTTGTCTGGTACAAGCAATTCATAATATGGTGTTTCAAGCAGTCATGGTAAATTTGCCCAAGCATATTTAGCAAAACCATAAATAAAAATAAATAAAATCATCAAATAGTGAAAGAAATAAGAATAACAATGAATGAAATCACAATTAACCAACAACTGATGAATTAATGCCAAGCACAGGAAATTCAGTGGTTTACCCAGGTAGTTGCTCTCCCACTCAGATCCAGAATACCTATACAATCTAGAACAGGTCAGAAATAATGAAAAAGAACTGCAGGAATGAAAGTAAGCATATTCTATCATATTCTGGCATATTCTAGACATTCCAGATGATAACTATTTCTTTAAAGAGACTGAATATTTTAATCATTATCCTCTCCTCATCACTTTCAACAACATCCATCTCTTAAGCCTTTAGACTAATTTTCCAGTGACCCCATGGGTTCATGTTCCCACTTGAGTGCCCCAGTTTAATGATGGAACACAAAACCTGAGACTCAAGAAAGTTATAAACTCAAACCCATACTAATGACGTAAATACCTGCATACCTTTGACTCTCACAGCCAACCTAGTGGGACAAATGAGCTAAAAATGGCACTTTGAACCACATACTTTATGGAAGTTGGTGTATTGATTAAAATATCTCTGATGCCTGAGCACTCTTGCAAGTTATTTAATTTTTGGAGGAGAGGAAGATCAAGAAGACTGACATACAATAATCCAAATCAGGACCTAATTTTGTCAAGCCTGATGTTTGTTTACAGGACTGAGTAACAGCAATGTCTTCTTAAAAGTATGCATCTTGCAGGGCTAAAAGGACAGGTGTTGAGAAGAAATAGCTGCTTCAGCCCATTAAAAAAAATGAAAAACTGTGTGTAACCACATTATCAGGCTCTAAGGCCTTAATAAGTTGAAACCCTTAATTAGACTAACTCTACATGCGAGGTTAGGACTATGTTACAACACCTCTATGTGTCAGTGGAACCATTCACTATTTTACCAATCATGAAATACAACAATCTCGCTGATCTACAGTTTTACAGCACATAATAGTGTTAGTGTGGTTTTAGCTATTACTGTATCATGCAGTGGTATTTTCCACTTTTTGAAGGTTAATATTGAGATAATATTGCTTTCTATATATCTCATTGTAAAGTCTCACAGCTGCACAAATAACTGTTGGGGAAGGAGGAAGAATCAAAAACATTTGAAGACAATACCAGAGTCTCTTTTAACAGGACAGTTAAAGACTGGCCCATTGTTTAAGTTTGGATGTTTTTTTCCATTTGTTTTTGGCAGGTTGGTAGAAGAAGTTTTTCACAGTAAAAATTTCAAAGCACTCTGCCTGCATCAGCAGTTCTGTCTACATACAGAGAAATTGCATCGTGTCCGTACTAAGCCTGGTCTCAGGTGGAGCATGGAGTCATTCTGTGTACATACAGATCAACCCTGCAGCTCAAGCTCAGTACAAACAATAAATCCATCATGAAACCTGCTGTATGTATACTGTCTGATGGGTCTGGGGTGGCAGCAAGTCTAACTGGGTCTAAAGTGCAACATTTTGATGACATCAGCTTCTGTTCTCATAGACGTAAGGTAATTTTATATG